>NW_026057576.1:51314080-51448691 GCF_023721935.1 Panthera uncia
ACACCTGTATCCCTTGGATAAATGCCTAGTAGTGCAATTTCTGGGTCATAGGGTAGTTCTATTTTTAGTTTTTTGAGGAACCTCCATACTGTTTTCCAGAGTGGCTGCACCAGCTTGCATTCCCACCAACAATGCAAAAGAGATCCTCTTTCTCCGCATCCTCGCCAACATCTGTTGTTGCCTGAGTTGTTAATGTTAGCCATTCTGACAGGTGTGAGGTGCTATCTCATTGTGATTTTGATTTGTATTTCCCTGATGATGAATGATGAGCATTTTTTCATGTGTCGGTTGGCCATGTGGATGTCTTCCTTGGAGAAGTGTCTATTCATGTATTTTGCCCATTTCTTCACTGGATTATTTGTTTTTTGGGTGTTGAGTTTGATAAGTTCTTTATAGATTTTGAATATTAACCCTTTATCTGATATGTCATTTGCAAATATCTTCTCCCATTCTGCAGTTGCCTTTTAGTTTTGCTGATTGTTTCCTTCACTGTGCAGAAGCTTTTTATTTTGATGAGGTCCCAATAGTTCATTTTTGCTTTTGTTTCCCTTGCCTCCAGAGACGTGTTGAGTAAGAAGTTGCTGCGGGCAAGATCAAAGAGGTTTTTGCCTGCTTTCTCCTTGAGGATTTGGGTGGCTTCCTGTCTTACATTTAGGTCTTTTATCCATTTTGAGTTTATTTTGGGGTATGGTGTAAAAAGTGGTCCATGTTCATTCTTCTGCATGTCGCTGTCCAGGTTTCCCAGCACCACTTGCTGAAGAGACTGTCTTTATTCCATTGAATATTCTTTCCTGCCTTGTCAAAGATTGGTTAGCTATACATTTGTGGGTCCATTTCTGGGTTCTCTGTTCTGTTCCATTGATCTGAGTGTCTGTTATTGTGCCAGTACCATACTGTCTTGATGATTACAGTTTTGTAGTATAGCTTGAAGTCCGGGATTGTGATACCTCCTCCTTTGGTTTTCTTTTTCAAGATTTCAAGATTGCTTTGGCTATTCGGTGTCTTTTCTGGTTCCATACAAATTTTAGGATTATTTGTTCTGTGAAGAATGCTGGTGTTATTTTGATAGGGATTGCATTGAATATGTAGATTGCCTTGGGTAGTATCAACATTTTAACAATATTTTTCTTCGTATCTGGGAGCATGGAATCTTTTTCCATTTTTTTTGTGTCTTCTTCAATTTCTATAATTATAAGCTTTCTATAGTTTTCAGTGTAATAGGTTTTTCACCTCTTTGAAATCTAACCTCTTTGGTTAGATTTATTCCTAGGTACTTTATGGTTTTTTTGTGCAACTGTAAATGGGATCGATTCCTTGCTTTCTCTTTCTGTTGCTTCATTATTGGTGTATAGGAATGCAACCGATTTCTGTGCATTGATTTTATATCCTGCAACTTTGCTGAATTCATGAATCAGTTCTAGCAGTTTTTGGTGGAATCTTTAGGGTTTCCCATATAGAGTATCATGTCATCTGCGAAGAGTGAAAGTTTGACCTCCTCCTGGCTGATTTGGATGCCTTTTATTTCTTTGTGTTGTCTGATTGCAGAGGCTAAGACTTCTAATACAATGTTGAATAACACTGGCAAGAGTGGACATCCCTGTCTTGTTCCTGACCTTAGGGGGAAAGTTCTCAGGTTTTCCTCATTGAGGATGACACTACCATATGGCTTTTATGTTCTCGAGTTATATGATCCTTCTATCCCTACTTTCTTGAGGGTTTTTATCAAGAAAGGATACTGTATTTTGTCAAATGCTTTCACTGCATCTATTGAGAGAATCATATGGTTCTTGCCCAATTGTTTTGTTGTAGTAAACTACATAACGTAAAATTTACCATCTTACCATTTTAAGTGCAGAGTTCAATGGTATTAAGTCCATTCATATTGTTGTGCAATCATCATCACTATCCATCTCTAGAACTCTTTTCATCCTGCAAAACTGAAACTCTAGTCCATTAAACAATATTTCCCCACTACACCCTTCCCTCAGCCCCTGGAAACCACCATTCTACCTTCTGTCTCTATGATTTTGACTACTTTAAGTACTTTATGTAAATGGAATCCTACGGTATTTGTCTTTTTGTGACTGGCTTATTTCACTTAGCATAATGTCCTCAATGTTCATCCATGTTGTAGCATGTGTCAAAATTCCCTTGCTTTTTAAGGCTGAATAATATCTCATTGTATGTATATACTGCATTTTGCTCATCCATCCCTCTGTCCATGAACTTTTGGGTTGCCCATATTTTGGCTATTTTGAATAATGATGCTATAAACATGGGTGTACAAATAACTCTTCAAGAATCTGCTTTCAGTTCTTTAGAGTGAATGCCCAGAAGTGGAATTGGTGGATTATAGTAATTTTATTTTTGATTTTTAAAGAATCAAATGGTATGACAATACTGCTTCCCACAATGGCTGCACCACTTTACATTCCCACCAACAGTGCCAAAGGAGTCTATGTTCCCCACATTCTCACCAACACTTATTTTCTGTTTTGCTATTGTTGTTTTGTTTTGTTTTTGATAATAGCCATCTTAATGAGTGTGAGGCAGTAAGTTGTTTTTGTTATTAGGTTTATTTGGCCTATTTTAAATAATTGGATAGCCTAAAGTGATTTTTAAGTATGTTTGTGGAGTTTTTTTAGTTGTTGTTAGCAAATAATAAATAAAACACACTGAGCTCATATCCTGAATATTGATCTCTAATGTTTCTGACACCAAGTGATCGGTCACCTTGAATTGATGACAACCTTGAAATTTGGTGTTAAAGTCAGAAAAGACAATTGGCTTTTTTTTTTTTTTTGGTTTAATGACTCCATATTTGATAATATTAAGGGTTATTGTTAAGGGTTTTTTTTTTCAGTTTGCTTTTAGCTATGATATTGGATATTTTGATTATGCTTTAAAAAAGAGTCTATACATGAATTCAGCAAAGTTGCAGGATACAAAATCAATGTACAGAAATCAGTTGCATTCTTATACACTAATAATGAAGCAACAGAAAGACAAATAAAGAAACTGATCCCATTCACAATTGCACCAAGAAGCATAAAATACCTAGGAATAAATCTAACCAAAGATGTAAAAGATCTGTATGCTGAAAACTATAGAAAGCTTATGAAGGAAATTGAAGAAGATATAAAGAAATGGAAAAACATTCCGTGCTCATGGGTTGGAAGAATAAATGTTGTCAAAATGTCAATACTACCCAAAGCTATCAATACTACCCAAAGCTATCTACACATTCAATGCAATCCCAATCAAAATTGCACCAGCATTCTTCTCGAAACTAGAACAAGCAATCCTAAAATTTATATGGAATCACAAAAGGCCCCGAATAGCCAAAGTAATTTTGAAGAAGAAGACCAAAGCAGGAGGCATCACAATCCCAGACTTTAGCCTCTACTACAAAGCTGTCATCATCAAGACAGCATGGTATTGGCACAAAAACAGACACATAGACCAATGGAATAGAATAGAAACCCCAGAACTAGACCCGCAAACGTATGGCCGACTAATCTTTGACAAAACAGGAAAAAATATCCAATGGAAAAAAGACAGTCTCTTTAACAAATGGTGCTGGGAGAACTGGACAGCAACATGCAGAAGGTTGAAACTAGACCACTTTCTCACACCATTCACAAAAATAAACTGAAAATGGATGAAGGACCTGAATGTGACACAGGAAGCCATCAAAACCCTAGAGGAGAAAGCAGGAAAAGACCTCTCTGACCTCAGCCATAGCAATTTCTTACTTGACACATCCCCAAGGGCAAGGGAATTAAAAGCAAACATGAACTATTGGGACCTCATGAAGATAAAAAGCTTCTGCACAACAAAGGAAACAACCAACAAAACTAAAAGGCAACCAACGGAATGGGAAAAGATATTTGCAAATGACATATCGGACAAAGGGCTAGTATCCAAAATCTATAAAGAGCTCACCAAACTCCACACCCGAAAAACAAATAACCCAGTGAAGAAATGGGCAGAAAACATGAATAGACGCTTCTCTAAAGAAGACATCCCGATGGCCAACAGGCACATGAAAAGATGCTCAATGTCGCTCCTCACCAGGGAAATACGAATCAAAACCACACTCAGATGTCACCTCACTCCAGTCAGAGTGGCCAAAATGAGCAAATCAGGAGAGTATAGATGCTGGCGAAGATGTGGAGAAACGGGAACCCTCTTGCACTGTTGGTGGGAATGCAGACTGTTGCAGCCACTCTGGAAAACAATGTGGAGGTTCCTTAAAAAATTAAAAATAGACCTACCCTATGACCCAGCAGTAGCACTGCTAGGAATTTTCCCAAGGGATACAGGAGTACTGATGCATAGGGGCACTTGTACCCCAATGTTTATAGCAGCACTGTCAACAATAGCCAAATTATGGAAAGAGCCTAAATGTCCATCAACTGATGAATGGATAAAGACATTGTGGTTTATATACACAATGGAGTACTACATGGCAATGAGAAAGAATGAAATATGGCCCTTTGTAGCAATGTGGATGGAACTGGAGAGTGTGATGCTAAGTGAAATAAGCCATACAGAGAAAGACAGATACCATATGTTTTCACTTTTATGTGGATCCTGACGAACTTAACAGGAACCCATGGGGGAGGGGAAGGGGGGGAAAAAAAAAGAGAGAGGTTAGAGTGGGAGAGAGCCAAAGCATGAGAGATTCTTAAAAACTGAGAATAAACTGAGGGCTGATGGGGGGGGGAGGGGGTGGGAGGGAGGGGAGGGTGGGTGATGGGTATTGAAGAGGACATCTTTTGGGATGAGCACTGGGTGTTGTATGGAAGCCAATTTGACAATAAATTTCATATATTTTAAAAAAAAGCGTTCTTAGTTAATTGTGGTAATCATTTCACAATATATGTAAGGCAAGGCATTATGCTGTGTACCTTAAACTTATGCAGTGCTGGATGTCAGTTATATCTCAATAAAATTTAAACAAAATAAAAACAACAACAAAAAAAACATCATCTTTCAGAGATACATACTAAAATGTACATAGACAAAATGAAATAATGTCTGATATTTGCTTCAAAATAATCCAATGGAGGTCAGGGTGAGAGAAGGCAAGTTATAGATAAAGGTTGGTTATTAATTGATAATTGTTGAAACTACCTAATGAACCCAGGAAGATTTATTGTATCAGTCTCTCTACTTCTGAGCAAATTGTGATTTTTCATTATACAAAGTTTGTTTTAAGCAGAGTTTGATCTATTAAGTATTTAAAAAGATAACAGGGTTGCCTGGGTGGCTCAATAGGTTAAGCATCTGACTCTTGATTTCAGCTCAGGTTATGATCTCACAGTTCATGAGTTTGAGTCCCTCGTCAGGCTCTTTGCTGACAGTTTGGATCCTGCTTGGGATTCTCTCTCTCCTTCCCCCCACCCCTCCCTCTATATCAAAATAAATAAATAAACTTTAATAAATAAATAATAGAGAGATAAATGAACAAATAAGTAAGAAGATAACATTTGTTAAATATGATAGGAGTAAGTTTTCACTTAATGCAGAAAAGAAAAATGTGAAATAAAACATTTGTATCACACTCACATATCATTTTTCTTACATTTGATCCTTACTATAGATGATTAATTTAGTTCTGAAATAATATTAAGTTTGTAGTATACTATAAAAAAAATTTCTGGTTACCAAAAATTGAGTAATTTATTGAATAAAATGGAGGCAAAAAACATAACTCATGAATTAATGCATAATCCAAACATGCCACTTTCTGCCTAAAGCCATAGTATAGCTCCATCCAACAGAACTTTCTGCAATAATTAAAATGTTCTATATCAGCTCTATACAATATTGTAGCCACTAGCCACATATGGCTATTGAGCTGGCTGGTGTAACCAAGTGGCTAGTGGGACTGGGAAATGGAAATTTAAATTTTATTGATTTTCACTTGTATTTTTAAGCACTTTTCATTATATCTGAGAAATTATGTTTTTCAGTGAAAATGTATATCCCTTGGACAAGTGAAAAATAAAATTATAAACTTAGTCCCACCATATATTAAAAATTGGTAATTAGAAGTCCTACTACTTGACCTAAAATACTTTATAGTATTTATAGTACTTTATAGTATGTTAAAATTTAAACAGAAGGCTGTATAAATAATCTATAAATAATATTACAGATTTTAAGAGTAGTTAATTATTGTATTTGTCTTGTTTTAAGATTTCAGTATTTAGCATACCAAATATGCACTTAATAATTGCGTGTGTATTTAATGTGTTGTAGGTTAACACATTTAATTCTTATACCAATCTTATCAGGTAGGTACACTATTTATATTCCCATTTTTCAATGAAGAAACTGAGACACAGAGAAGAAATAACTTACTCAAGTTAATGCTAGCAACTGGTGGGACTAGGATTTGAACACACAAATTTGGCTTAGGTCTATATTCTTAATTGCTTTGTATGTTTTCTCTCTTGAAATAAGTTACCAGGAAAGGAGTTAAGAAAGAATAATTAGTTAGTTGTTAAAAACATGTTCATAAATTTAGAGATTTTCATCACCTTAAAAAAATTGTATGTAAAGTATTATAAGTTCTAGTGGAAAAGGATATAAAATTGAATATAGAGTATCATTGACTATGTTTACTCTCTCCATTAGCCCCCTAAAAAAACTATGTCCAGGAAAAGAAATCAGAAATAAATATTTTATCTATTTTTTCATATATACAGATTTCTAAAATTAAAAAAAATGTTAATTATAAAACTTTATTATAATCATAAAGCATACTTAAATTTTCTTTATGGTATAAATTAATATTTTATATCAGATAAAATAAAAAACTATATTATTATAAAAGTTCATAAAAAATTTGTCTGAATAGTTTGGTTGTTTATTTTCCCAGATGCTAACTCTGAGAATCAGTTCAGTCTGAAGATGCTTTTATTTTTAATAAGTTATTAATTCCATATTCCTTAAAGATATGATTCTACTTACTTGTTAGAAAAACAAAATGAAACATTTTCTCCCTGAAGAGACAAATCACTGATACTCCTTAACCTCTTTGAAGTTGGCAAATAGATTGGGGATAGAGTAAAAAAAAAAAATGCATGTTTCACAAATGATTCTTTTCTTCCTTGGGTGATCTGAATATTTTCTTTTATTTTTTTAAAGTTTATTTTTGAGAGAGAGTGGGGGAGGGGCAGAGAGAGAGGGAGACAGAGGATCTGAACCAGGCTCTGCACTGACAGCAGTGGGCAGGATGCAGGCCTCAACCTCACAAACAGTAAGATCATGACCTGAGCCGAATGCTTAACTGACTGAGCCACCAGGTGCCCCAAGTAATTTGCACGCTTTAGAAGTCAAAAATACCTTTTGCATATGCCATATGTATATGACCTGAGATGACTTTTTCACAAAGCAGGTGATGCAGGAGATACATTGAGTACGTTAGTCTGGACTTCTGAGATGAATGGCACAGACTCTTGAATTGTTTGCCATCAACATGAATCATTATGTTACTAGCTACCCTTTATTTAATAGCAATTATATGACAGACACTACACTAGGTATTTTGTTATCTTATTAAATCCTTACCCCAGTGAGATGGGTAATTTCATTTCCATTTTACAAGTGGGGAAATTAATATGCAATGGGAAAATTCAACTTGACCAGAGTCAGTTGCTATGTAAGTGACAGACTCAGCTTTCAAATTCAGGCCTACCAGGACTGGTAATTGTGAAAATTAAATAAAATAACCCAAGTGGAAACAACCCAAATGTCCACTGATGGATGAATGGATAAATAATATGTGATATATACATACAATGTATATACATACAATGTATATACATACAATATACAATACAATATACAATATACAATGTATATACATACAATGTATAATTCAGTGTTAAAAAAATGAAATTCTGACACATACTATGACGTAGATAAACCTGAGGACATTATGCTAAGTGAAATAAGCCAGACGCAAAAGGATGAATCTATGATTCTACCTACATGAAGTACTTAGAATAGTCACATTCATAGAGATAGTAGTGGTTTCTGGGAGCTAGGAGGAGAGAGGAATGGGAAATTCGAATTTCATGGGTACGGAGTCTCACTTTGGGATAATGGAAGAGTTCTGGAGATGAATCATGGTGGTGGTTGCATAACAGTGTTGAAAGTATGGACTGTGCCCTTAAAAATAGTTAGAAGGGTAAATTTAAATTTTTTTTTTAACGTTTATTTATTTTTGAGACAGAGACAGAGCATGAACGGGGGAGGGGCAGAGAGAGAGGGAGACACAGAATCGGAAGCAGGCTCCAGGCTCTGAGCCATCAGCCCAGAGCCCCGACGCGGGGCTCGAACCCAGGGACCGCGAGATCGTGACCTGAGCTGAAGTCGGATGCTCAACCGACTGAGCCACCCAGGCGCCCCTAGAAGGGTAAATTTTATGTTATGTATATTTATGTGTTATGTTATATGTTATATGTATATGTATAAATATATGTTATGAATAATAAAAAGTAACTTAGGAAAACTCTTCTTTTTGTTTTTAGAAAAAGAGAAAAAGAAAGTGTGAGCTGGGAAGAGGGATGGGGTGGGGGGAGGGGGAGAGAGAGAGAGAGAGAGAGAGAAAGAGAACCTTAAGCAGGCTCCATGATCAGCACAAAGCCAGACATGGGGCTGGATCCCAAGACCCTGGATCATGACCTGAGCTGAAATGAAGAGTTGGGTGCTCAACCAACTGAACCACCCAGGTGCCCCCCCCCCCAATGCACCTTTTTTTAACTAGGCTTTATAACCAGTACAGAGCACAGCACAGGGCTTGAACTCACAACCCTGAGATCAGCACCTGAGCTGAGATCAAGACCTGAGCTGAGATCAGGCGTTGGACACTTAACCGACTGAGCCACCCAGGCACCTCATGAAAACTCTTTTTAATTCCTTTTTTTGGTGGGGGGCGGGGGTGTCTGGGTGGCTCAGTTGGTTAAGCAGCAGACTTCAGCTCAGGTCATGATCTCAATGTTTGTGAGTTCACGCCCTGCATCAGGCTGTGTGCTGACTGCTCAGAGCCTGGAGCCTGCTTCAGATTCTGTGTCTCCCTTGCTCTCTCTGCCTTTCCCCAGCTTTTGCTCTCTGTCTCTCTGTCTCTCTCTCTCTCTCTGTTTCTCTCTCAAAAACATTTTTTTTAAATGCTTATTTATTCATTTGGGGGTGGGGGGTGGGGAGGAATGGGCAGAGAGATAGAAAGAATTCCAGTCTCTGCACTGGCAATGCACAGCCCAATGCAGGGCTCGAACTCAGAACTGTGAGATCATCACCTGAACCGAAATCAATAGTTGGACACTTAACTGACTGAGCAACCCAGGAGCCCCCTCATGAAAACTCTTAAGTAAAGTTATAGCCCATTATAGAACCAGTACAAGGTTGAGAATCACGAGACTCTATCTGTAATAATAAATGAAAGTGGGGCGGGGCACCTGAGTGGGTCAGTCAGTTAGGCATCTGACTCTTGGTTTGGGCTCAGGACATGACCTCATGGTTTTGTGGGTTCGAGCCCTGCATCAGCCTCAGAGCTGACAGTGTGGAGCCTGCTTGGAATTCTCTGTCTCCCTCTCTCTTCTGCTCCTCCTCCACTCTGTCTCTATCTCTCTCAAAATAAATAAATAAACTTAAAAAAAAAAAGTGGGAAGGAGATCATTAGTGAGATGCTGTTTAAGTGGTCAGACCTAGTTCTATTTACATTTAGTATAAACCAGGAAAATATTCATGGAGAAATACTAGAGACTTTCCAAACCTCATTTACAAAGTATGGCATTTTTTGTTATCTCTTGGAATATTTTTTTTTTTTTTGATGTTAAAGATTCTTAAGAAACAAGACAACATTCTATGAATGGATATACTATGCATCTATTGCATGGCAATCAAATGGAGGCTTCAATCAATTACAGTCAACAAGTCAATAATGAGGGCCTACTTTATGCAAGGACTCATATTAGGTACTGAAAGCAAACACATACATCCAATCCTCTGTAGCCAGTGCTTGTAGGCAGGGGAAGTGAGCATACATAAAAAACTGTAAAAAAGACAGGCGAGCAGGCCAAGTGGCTAAAGCCTTTGAAAGGAATGTTGAAAAGACGAGGCAGATAGACAGTCTGGCACTCTGACAGACATGCACACACTCACTCACTGAAACCAAAGGTCAGACTTAAAAAAAAAAAATCCAAATAGACCAGATGCTGATGGATAGTTTTGCACTAATTTATTCCTCCTGTCACTATTTTAGGATATGATTTTTCACCTTCTACTCCTGGCATTTTAAGCACGTGCATAAGAGAAGGCAGAAAGTGAAGCAAATTACCTATATCTGTCACTTGCCTGAAGCCTACTTCCTAACTCTGAGAAGAGTGAAAAGGGATATATGTGTATATATGAAGGACCCATTATCTCCGAAAAAATGAGTTACTGCAAGTCCCAAATAAACGCAGGTAATTAAATAGAAAAAAAAGCAAATGACCAGATCAACAAAATGATCTCCACATGATTAATAATGATATCAAAAAGGAGTTCGACTTTATTAATCATCAGAGAAGTCAAAATTGAAATCACAATGAGATACAACTATCTTCCCATCATGATGGTCTAAATAAAAAAGACACCATACCAAATGTTTGTGAGGCTGTGGCTCAGCTGGAATTCTCATACATCGATGAGAGGAGGGGATATTGGTATAATCATTTTGGAAAACTGGCAGTACCTACTCAAACTGAACATATACGTACTCTAAAATCTATCATATCCACTTGTGGGAGTATACTCAGCAGAAATAAGTACATGTATTTACTGAAATATGTACAAGAATATTGTTAGCAGTGTTGGCCCTAGTAGCCTTGTTATGGGTTCAATTGTGTCTCTCCCTACCCCCAACTTACATGTTGAAGTCTTAACTCCCAGTGTCTCAACTGGGGCCTTATTTGGAAATAGGGTCATTGCAGATGTTCTTAAGGTGAGGTCATAGTAGGGTGTGGCCCTAACCTGACTAATGACCTTTTAGAAGGGGAGACTTCGGATACAGACACACGCACAAGGAGAATGCCTTTGTAAAGATGAAGACAGAGATTGGGGTGATGCTTCTACAAGACAAGGAGCACCAAAGTTTGCCAGAAATCCGCCAGAAGCTAGGGAAAAGGCATGGAATAGATTCTTCCTTACATCTCTCCAAACAAGCCAATCCCGATGACACTTGATCTCAGACGTCCATCCTCTAGAACATGAGATAATACATTTCTGTTGCTTAAGCCACTCAGTTTGTGATACTTAGTTATGGCAGTTCTAGGAAACTAATATGAGCCCCAAATTAGATGCAACCCAAATTTCAATCAGCTGTATTTATTCAGCAAAACAGATAATTAAGATAGGATATATTCTTGCAGTGAAATACTGCACAGCAAAAAAATGAACTAGCTACACCTATACTCAACTGTGTAAACAAATCTTACAAATATAAAGTTAAGCAGAAAAATCAGACTCAGAAGAGTACATATACTATGATTCCATGTATATAAAAGTCAAAACTATAAATTAGTCCAAACTACTATATGGTGTTAAAAGTCAGGATTATGGTTACTGTTTGTCTGGGAGAAGACACAGGAATTAGGCCAAGGGTTTTTCTGAGGTTCTGGAACTATTCCATTTCTTAATATGGGTTCTGGTTGCATGGATTTTTTAGTTTATGTAAAATCTGTGAGCTGTATGTACACTTACAAAATGCATACAAGTATGTATATTTCTTTTTTTTGTAATGTTTATTTTTGAGAGAGAGAGAGACCGAGCATGAGCAATGGAGGGGCAGAGAGAGAGAGATGGAGACACAGAATCCGAAGCAGGCTCCAGGTTCTGAGCTGTTAGCACAGAACCTGACATGGGGTTCGAACCCATAAACTGCAAAATCATGACCTGAGACGAAGTTGGACACTTAACTGACTGAACTACCCAAGCACCCCAAGTATATACATTTCAATAAAAAGTTGTTAAAGTAAACAAACAAACAAAAACAACAAAAACAAACAGAAAATTCCTTTTACCTCAGTTGTTGTTGACCTTTGGTAAATTTCTTGAGACTCTAGGTCTCAGTTTTCTGATATATAAAGTGGTAGTAACAATAACACTTATTGCATACATTTGTTGTAAAAGATATGATGCACTTAGCAAACTGACTGGCAGCATTTAATGAATGTTAGCTATTATTACCATAATTATAATGATTGACAAACATACTTCTGGATAAACAAATGACATATTTTCTATGGTTACACATATTGGAGTCTTTTATTTATTTTAGGATGACTCCTGCAGAGCATACGCCCAGACACTTAGCTTAGAAAAAATAAGATGTGGCCAAGTTGGGAGGCCTAACCAGCTTCTGGGTTCTTTCAGCAAGTCTCCATCTTCTCCAAACTATAATATTTATTCCATATTTTAAGTATAAAAGGCATTAAACATCACTTTTTTTTCTCTTGCAGTCACTAGAAAATGAAAGAAAGGAAAAGAACCTCCAGGATTAATATTACTTTTTATTTGTATGGCTACATTTCATTTGAGCTTCACAACAGGCTGTGAGACAGAGAGGGAAGGCATTACTATTCTGATATTTAAGAGGAGCAAACCAGCTCAGCAGGTTAAGTGACTTGCCTAGGAGCCACACTGTTAAGATATTCAGAGTTGGGACCAAAGCTATTAGAAAATTAGGCGGATAATTCAGGAAGTAAAAGAAGGAGGGTGGGGCGCCTGGGTGGCTCAGTTGGTTAAGCACCTGATTCCGGCTCAGGTCATGATCTCACGGTTTGTGGGTTCAAACCCACCTCAGGCTCTGTGCTGACAGCTCAGAGCCTGGAGCCTGCTTCAGATTCTGTGTCTCCCTCTGTCTCCACCCCTTCCCTGATCACACTCTGTATCTCTCTCTCAAAAAATAAACATTGAAAAAATTTTTTTAAAAACGAGGGTAATTTAAGATGAATAGTAAGAGAACCTTTGCTTGAGCAATGATGGCAAATGGAACTTTCTGTGATGTTGCAAGTGTTCTTTATTCGCCCTGTCCAACACAGTAGCTGTTAAACATTTATGGTTAGTATCACTGAAGAACCAAGTTTTTAATATTAGTTTAAATGTAAATGATCACCTGTAGCTATCATGTGTATGTGCAATGTATATCATTTCCAGGAATCATGACAAAGTCCCATGGTCAAGGGGTTGGGGCTGCACTGAGAGCTGGCATCCTGTTCACTGTATGTGTTTAGGTCATCTTATATCCCAACTTTATCTGAATGGGCATGCTTGTATGGGATTGGGATTGTTTAGTTTTTAAGCTTGCATGCAAGCTGTAACTTTAGTTGTAACTAATGTTAGGTATCTATTGTATTTTCAAAGACTATCTTTTTGGAGGGCTCATTTATTGTATGTTAAAAAGTAGACTTTCATGGGGAACCTGGTGCTAAACCATTTGTAGACGACCTGCTTCTGCATCGGGGTTTCATACTTAGCAGAGCAGATCTCTCACTGTGATCTATTCAAAGTCAGGCCTCAATGAAAGGGTTTGAAAAAAAATATATATGAAGAGGGGCACGTGGCTGACTCAGTTGGAAGAGCATGTGACTCTTGATCTTGGGGTCATGAGTTCAAGCCCCACGTTGGGTGTATAGATTATACTAAAAATATATATATATAAACTTTAAATAAAAGAAAAAAGAGGGGCCCCTGGGTGGCTCAGTCAGTTAAGTGTTGACTCTTGATTTTGGCTTAGGTCATGATCTCATGGTTTGTGAGTTCAAACCCCATTACGGGCTCTGTAGGGACAGTGCAGAGCCTGCTTGGGATACTTTCTTTCTCTCTGCCTCTTCCCCTACCCCTCAAAATAAATAAATAAGTAAACAAATAAATAAATACATGAATAAATAAATAAATAAAAAGGACAAGAGATAAAACAATATTTAATATCTGTTTATAAAATTTTTAAAAAACACACACAAAAAGGACCAAAAAAAGTAGATGTTTTACTTGTTCTGAAGCAGCAACCCCTGAAAGAATTAGCAACAATCTTAAAATTTATCCTGTTTGGTGGCAATACATTTCACTATAATATTTCTTACAAAAGAAATGTTGACATGTTGAGTTCATGATGCGTTGGAGTTCTAGATTTATTTTTACTAGTAATGTTTTGGAGGGCCGTTTCTTGTTGGATGTGGTAGGAACAGCCAATGGGGTATTTTTTAATGTTTTATAAGTTACCACATTTGAACTAAGCTGGAAGTGGAGTGGTAGTTTCACAGATAATCACTTCAAGGCACATTTACCCCTCTCAGCCTTAGTTTCGATATCTCCAAAATGAAGGTTTTGGAATAGGTGACAAGGAAGATCCCCTGAAATGCTAAAATTTTATTAATCCATGAAAACACACATTTCTCTCTTTTTCAGACATTTGGGCTCTAAGGAAATTTCAGTGACCTGTGAGCCAAATCATCTGTTGTGTTCAAACTGAAGGAATTAAATTTGATTTTCTATTCTATGTGCTATATTTGTAAGTACACATGTGTTTTTCGTAACATTTATGCTTTTGTTTTTTTTTTTAATTTTTAAATGTTTCATTATTTTTAAGACAGAGAGAGACAGAGCATGAGTGGGGATGGGGCAGAGAGAGAGGGAGACACAGAATCTGAAGCAGGCTCCAGGCTCTGAGCTGTCAGCACAGAGCCCAACGCAGGGCTTGAACTCACAAACTGTGAGATCATGACCTGAGCTGAAGTCGGACGCTCAACAGACTGAGCCACCCAGGCGCCCCTATGCTTTTGTTTTTAAAAGTCAGTATCTGGATGCTATCTTCTGAATGTTTGTATCTCTCCCCTCCCCCCTCCCCAAATTCAAATGTTGAAAATCTAATGCTGAAGTTGATGGTATTAGGAAGTGGATCTTTAGGAGGTGATTAGGTCCAGAGGCATTGGATTAATGTCCTTTTAGTCCCTAGATAGATCCCTCAGGACCCCTTCTGCCATGTGAGGATACAATGAGAAGCTGGCAGGATGAAACCTGCATGGGGTCCCTCACTAGAACCCAACCATGCTGGTATTTTGGCCTCCCAGCCTTGAGAGCTGTGAGAAATAAATTTCTGTTTATAAGCCACCCAGTCTATGGTATTTTGTTACAGCAGTCTAAACACACTAAGACACTGGATAAAGAAGATTTGAGCTTGATGTCTTTATTGGGGAAATCATGCCAGATTTCTCAGTGATCATTCTTCGTAAGGAGAATTTATAGACATTTCATGGGAGCTTCACATATTTTTGACAGGTGAAGTGGAATAGTATAAATATTTTATTTTTTCTATGATATCTAGCATATATAAAACAACTCCTTTTTTTCATTATCTTGACTCACTTAGGCTCTATAAGGCCACTAAGTTTGTTTGTTTGTTTTTCCCTATTTGAATCTTAAGGCCAGGAAACGGGTATGAATTTCTTCTTAATTATGGAAAGGCAGCATCTTGTAAGTCACTCTGTCTCAATACTGTCATCATTTTGTCCCTTCAGATATTGAATGCCCTTTATCCTCACTACTGAAACGAGGCACCTTTATCATACGGCAACCTTATTGGTAATGTTGTACAATGTTGTTAATAGCGAAGTGGCATTCTGACATCAGATGATTTAACAAATGAGGCCTGGTTCCTGTTACAGAAGGAGAGCAAACAATGTCTTAGATGTTACGAAAATCTTGATATATAAGAGACATTTGTCTCTCCTAGTATTTTATACACACACACACACACACACACACACACACCCCTACATGCACACAAACATAGTATTTGTCTTCTTCCATGATCATCTTGGAGGTAGTTAGTCAAGAGAAACCTGTCATAATAGGCAATGTACTCAGTGCCAATTCTGTTCTTCTATGATGAAAGTGATTATCAGGCTTGCAGAGAAAACAGGAGACAAATAACACATAAAATCCTGCCTTAAAATGGTCAAAGAACAGCCTTCTGTACTCAAGGTAAAGCAAAGAACATTTTAATAATTTATGAATTAGCCCAATTTTAAATACGTAATCCCTAAGGCAAAATGGCTGTTGATTTGATTTGCTCATGACTAAACAAAAATGAAAATGATAAATAAAAGTAGTGTTAGGACAGCTTATCAAAATTCAAATATTTTCTAATTGTTGCCTGGTGATGCCTCCATATATATAACAGTATGTATTTAAAATAAAGCTGATAGGAAATACTTATTATGGAAATTTATTTTAATCTCTAAGCTAACTCTCTGTACTTCTTTCTCTCTTCTGTTTCTCTCTCTCTCTATTTTATAGAGACAGTTTCAGCTTGTAGTATTTAATAAACATGGGATAGCCAGTTTTCTGTGTCAGCTTGGTTAGGTTATAGCTCCAATTAAAACTCAAACACTAATCTAGGCGTTGCTGTGAAGGTACTTCTAGATACTATGATCAAAGTCCAAGATCAGTTGACTTTAAGGAGATTATCTTCTATAATCTGGGTGGGCTTGATTTAATTTGTTGAAAGGTCAAGAGCAGAACTGAGGCTTCCCTGAGGAAGAAGAAATTCTGCCTGTAGATAGCAGCTTCTAGAATCTTCTAGAGTTCCAGTGGCCTATACTATGGATTTTGGATGTTTAGCCAGCCCTCACAACAGTTTAAGACAATTCCTCACAATAAATCTCTTCATATATATCTTCTATTGGTTCTTTTTCTTAGGTTGAGTCCTGACTTATAAAAAACATGAGCTGTATTTTAGATTCTTCCTATATTCTTACTATATTGATATTCAACATAGTGTATGAGAATAAAGAGAGAGACAGGAAGTAGATACCTGATTGTCAAATTGCTCACTCAGATTTCCTCTCTTAAATTATAGAGCTGAACAGATGACAGGAATCTCAGAACCAGTTAAATAAGGAACACTATGTGAAGCTAAATTGAGATACAAGCCTCCAAACTGCTAAAAGATCCACGTACATGGTAATAGAGGTAAAACTTTGGAGTAATAATTATGCTCATTTTCATTTACCAAAATGACACAATAGTTTCTTGTATTTTCTAAAATCTACTTCAGAAAATTTAGTGAGCAGAAAATAATGGCTACTGAATTTTTTTAGGTAGAGTTAGAAATCTTCAGACAGAGAATGCAATTTTACCTCTTTTTAATCATTCTCTAGATAAATATACGAAATCATACATATTCCAAATGCAATTAACCATTAGGATCTATGGTCACACTAACCATCAGCAGCTACTTGGGGAGTAGTTTTATGTTGTATGTTCTATGTTGTAGTGGAAGTGATAAAAAACTAGAAGTCAAGGGGCGCCTGGGTGGCGCAGTCGGTTAAGCGTCCGGCTTCAGCCAGGTCACGATCTCGCGGTCCGTGAGTTCGAGCCCCGCGTCAGGCTCTGGGCTGATGGCTCGGAGCCTGGAGCCTGTTTCCGATTCTGTGTCTCCCTCTCTTTCTGCCCCTCCCCCGTTCATGCTCTGTCTCTCTCTGTCCCAAAAATAAATAAAAAACGTTGAAAAAAAAAAAAAAACAAAACTAGAAGTCAAGAAGTAAGGAAAATTTGGAGCATTTGCCTACCTATGATTTAGGCCTGTGTAGAAAGCCATGTGCTGGCAAGGGCACGTCTGTCCACTGCTCTTTAACTGGTGAGAATAACAACAAAGAATCCTGGTACATGTACATGCAGTTTTTAGCATATCTGGTTTGAACTAGGAGGAGGGTATGGAGGATGATAAGAAATCAGTTTATCTCTAAAGGGAATGGCTTTGCTTCTGGGAAGGTAGGAGGGATTCCTAGTGGGAAGTATATCCCAGGAAAAGGGGTCTCTATGACTAGATAGCATCACTCTACAGAACTTCAAAGTCATTCTTGGTGGGATGACTGTAGATACATTATGCCCACATGAGAAAATGGTAAAAATGGAGGGTAATGGGGGCGGGGGGGGGGGGATTATTCTGGGGATGACGCATCAATTAATGTGAAAAGACTATTGTCACTTCATACAATTTTGATATTAACCATGTTTTATCACTTTATGTCTTGGCACGTGTTTAGTTTGGGTTCTCTAGGAAGCAGATGCTGATATGAAGTTATGAGTACAAGAGATTTATTGGGGAGTTAACATCTGTGAAAAAGAAAAGGATTGGGCAGGGAGAGTCATCACAATATACTACAAAGCTAACAAAGTCTCTGCCAGGTTAGCAGGGAGTTCGGAAGCAAAGATTGCCTCTTAAAAGGATGTCAGGCAAAAGTGGCTCCACGTGTACCACCACCAGTTGATGGCCAGATGCCACCCTGAAAATAATACAACCACAGGTTGAAAACCGAAGGAAAACCGGGCAGAACAGCTGGAGGTTGTTAGTTAATCACACTCCTTATAACTAGTCACAGAGTATTTTCTTGATAGGGAATTCAGGCAGTTTATCTCCATGTCTGCCCCAGTATTGCAATGTGGCTCTGGTAAAATTTTGGGTGGCTGAGTATTTGAAAATGAAAATTGATCAGGCCACAATAAGAGGTGTTCGTGAAGGGCATTAACATTCTAAAATTCCACCTGAAGTATTTTATAGTGGTACACTACCATCAATTCCTTAGGTGACTAGAGTTGTCACCACCAAAACATTAGGGGTTGAATACATCAGATGTTGTTAAAAGCTTCTAAAATGATAAGAATATTGTTTCTCCCATTTCATGCTCCCAGTGGGACAACTCAGGGCTTCTGATTGTGATGGCCTGTTACAGGTCACACTGGCTTAGTTGTGAAATGGGCAAAAGGAGCTCAGAGTGGCTCTTTTTGGGATGGTAAGAAAGCATCATTCATTTCATATAGATCAAAAAGGTGGGATTTAAGAAATTCAGATTGGCTCTTTGTGATGCATCACTATGGGGGAGGGGTATTTTATAGCATAGTGCTTAATATAGTGGAGACTCTGGAGTCTGTGACCACCTGCTAGTGATTTGGCTTTGGACAAGTTTCTGAACCTCTTGGTGCCTTAGTTTCCTGACTTGTTAAACAAGGATTATAGTTGTGCCTACATCATGGAGTTGCTGTGAGGTTAAAATCACGTAACATATGCAACGCCTGGCTGGGGAAAGGCTCAATATCCATTAGCTGTTATTCTACTTCTTTCCTCTTTTTCTCTTCCTTTTCTTCACTGAAAAAAAACACTTTCTGTTGAATTTTGTTGTCTGCTGTCTAGATTAGCAAAATGTTCACAAAGCTTGGGAGGAGGGTAAAATTGAAAGAATCTGTTACTTTAACAGGATTCATAATGCTTGCTTTTGGTCTTTGCTTTTCACCATTATGTTCTCAGTACTGTTCTGGGTATGCTAGGTGCAAAAAATGGCCACTGCGCTGAGCAGTAGTCTATTTGAAAAACAACAAATGGGCATATAAATGATTAATGAAAACACAAGCACATATAAAATTAAGTTCTAAAGGAACAGTACAGACCATAAGTGATGTAGGAATCACATTTTTCTGTTTCAACACTGTGTGTTGTTTTGGCTATTTAAAGGTGGTATCATTTGGGGTGAAACTGTGAAGGTGACCTCTTGTACAATAATACAATAAAATGTCCTATGTTTATTGTCTTCGAATCCAAAATACATGAATTTATATTAAAAGAAATCAAGTTTAAAGACATTTCAGTATGTTATTGCCTCCTTTTATTGTTAGTCTATTCATAGTCTCTACCATTAGATGTGTTGAGATGGTAAAAATAGGAAGAACTGGTCAATGCTTTGAATAAAACTATCAACAAAGCTTAAATGTTTTTAGTTGATTATTTCTCAGTGAGTTTGTCTTTATTGTATTTTTGCTATCTTAACTAGCCTATCAGACTCACTCAGTGGCTTTTTTTTTATTCCAGGACTGTCCTTTGGAAATTCAGAAAGGAAGTAAAAAGTAAAGGAGATCGCTGGGCCAGCTTATGTGAGATCATAGTTTTTGGGGTATAGAAAGGTTAAAAGATACTTTACTTTGTCCCATCATACTCTTCTACTCCGTAGAAAAACATGCTTTGTGGCCTTTGGGAGATACTCTCACATAGTAGGTCACGTATGCCTAATCGGACACTAAGACTGTCTTACAATGTTGCACACCAAGTGATTTCTTACTGTTATTTCCTTTGGCATTACTGAAGTGAGTACGATGACAAAATAGCCCTATCGTACTTCCCTATTTTCTTGTACCCTTCCAGTAACCTAGGGCTCTAGAGGCCTCCTTCCTTGGCGAGACGTTGAGTATGGTTGAAGAGTCCCTGTTAGATTCTTAAATCTCATACTACCAAGAAGGGGACAAAACAGTATTTAAAAAGATATCCTTTACCTCACTAATGATTTTGAACGAGCGTTTTAGGAACGTCTTAGAGACGGATCTCCCCGCATTGTCCTAGCTTGGGTGAGTTATAAGAGGAAGTGTTGGGTAAACGGATGACCCATCCTGAGGTGTTCTAGGAATGCGTTCCCTTCCTCCTCGACTCCGGTGTCTGCGTGGTGTGATTGTGTACCCGCCTGTGCCGGCGCCGAAACCCGTCCAATAGAAAAGACCTATCAAGGACGGTGATTTTTTTTTTCCGTCCCTTTTGCCACCGCCCACTCCCGGCAAGCAGACAACCTAGACAGTTCCCCGGACTTGTCTTACTTTTCCATTTCCTCCCACCCAGCCAAACCCCCCCGCTCGCGACGCGGACACCGGAAGACGCCACGAGCATGCGCGACCACTGCGAGCATGCTCAGTAGCTCGCGCGGCGTTCTGGAGCTTCGCCGCGCGGTGGCCGACGCGGAGGTTTCCGCGACTGCTGCGGGAGCGACAGGAAGTGAAGCGGCCCGGCCGGGCGACCGCGGCGGCAGAAACAGCAGCGGAAGGGGCGCTGCGGCCAGGACGTCGTCGACGGGGGTGGACGAGGGGTCCGAGAGCCGAGAGGACTCGCCCGCTCGGAAGCCGGATCCCGAGCCGGGCAGGATGGATCATCACCAGCCAGGGACTGGTCGTTACCAGGTGGTGAGTTCCTGCGTCCCGGCCCCGGCCTTCTGCGCTGCCCAGGACCCCAGAGCTGCCTCCCGCCGTGGACCCGGGAGTCCCCTTCCTCCGGCTAAAAACTGCCTAATTCTTCTTTTTTTTCTTCACACCTTTCCTTGTGGAGCTTGTCTCTGACTCCTTCGAGACCCTTTCCTCTCAACCCAAGGCTCCTCCTGCCTCCCCATCCTCACCCGCACCCTATATTTGGCTGTAAGATACCCTTCTCCCTCCCCCTTCCTAAAACTTCTGTTTGTTTTACTTCTCACCTTCTTGGTCATTCCTTATTTCCTGACCCAGTCACTTCTGAGATATTTCCAGTGGATTGTCTGCTGGAAATGGTGCTGAGTTCACATACCTGCTGGGAAGAGGGTCGCCGTCAAAAATGGAGCGGGTAGGGGGGAAGCAGATGTAAGCACGATGTAGGGTGGGATGTGGATTCGGTGAAAAATGTGGGTTGAAAAATTGTGTAACTACGGAGAATAGTGGTGCTGATCTGTGTCTTCAGCTCTAGTTAACCTTGCCATTTTGTCCTGTTCCATTTTGTTAGTATTCAGATTTTATTTCTGTTCTCACTTGGGAGGGGAGGGGGAGGCAGGAGAGGAAACAGGTTTTGCTAGAAAAAATGCAAATCCTGTTTGAAAATTATTTTTCACTAAATTTTTCACAGGGTTTTCCAGTTCAACCACACAAATCTTTGTATGTTAAATGAGTGAAAAGTGTCCCTCTACATTTTCAGTGTCAGTTTCTCTAATATAGTTTTTCCTGTAGTCTTAATTCTGGTAGTGTCGTTGGAGATTTCTCTTCTAAACCCTCTTTAAAAAATGGGCTCAGCAACAGTTGACTGGTTGTAGCTAGGTAGCATGTTATAAACTTTCATGTGGTAATTAAACCTTTTCACTAAGGAAGAATAGGAAAGCATTAATATGTAGCATTGATGGTGCAATTAATAGTGCTGTTTGTGAAATTTTGCAGATGTAGATATATTAGTGCAGATTTCACCTCTCAAATATGTGTTTGCAAATGTGAGACTTAGTTACGAACAAAGAATTCCTATCAATAAGTGCATTTTGACGAATATGAACGAAGGCTACTGAAAGATGAAATTCCAACGTATGCAGTTGTGCATTTGTCTAAGATACAAGCTCATGATGCTTCCATTTCATCTGGTTTACATCCTGTAAACCTTCAAATGATCTATGTTGAATTTTGTGAAAATTTATCTATTTTCAGAACGGTTTAGAAAATATTGCTGCCACTGTGGAAGGCATTTTTCTTTTCTTTTCTTTTCTTTTCTTTTCTTTTCTTTTCTTTTCTTTTCTTTTCAATGTTTATACTTTTGAGAGAGAGAGGGATGGAGGGAGGAAGGGGGAGGGGCAGAGAAAGCAGGAGACACAAAATCCAAAGCAGGCTCCAGGCTCTGAGCTGTCAGCACAGAGCCTGACACGGGGCTTGAACCCACAAACCATAAGATCATGACCTGAGCTGAAGCGGGGTGCTTAACCGACTGAGCCACCAAGGCGCACCCCTGGGTAGTTTTTTTAAAAAAGACCTTTTTTTGCAGATGTTAGCTAAAATAAAATGCAGAAAATATTGAGTACTCTTTCCAGTGTCTTTTTTCTAATCCCTTTCTTTTCTTATTTCTATTTGTTCCCTTAATGGCATTAGCTTTATTTGAATTCTTTCTCTTTGGGGTTTTGTGTGTCAGAATCAACTGTGTTCTCATACACAAGCTACTACTCAAAACATTTTTAACTGATGTAGCTGTGTCTTAAAATAATTTGTTACAGTTGCTTTCAGTAATTATGACTAGTCGAGATTTGACTTAATTATTACTAAAAAAATGTTTTTCTGACATCAGTGTATTGAAATTTACTTACCCAGTTTTAAGATATTTTTCTTTTTTTCTACAACTCCTTTTGCAACAAATGGGTATTTGCAACAAATGGGTATTGCATACCTCCCCCACCCCCCCACGCCCAACTGGAGATGTGTCCTACATAAACTTTGAAATAGACTTTGAATGGGTGGAAGCATTCCTTCAGAGCAGAGGGCAAAAATTGGTTCTTGTAAAGATACTACTCATGGTAGGATATCAGTTGTTTTCTTTGTAAGGCAAAATGTTTGAGAATCTTAGCATAGTTTAAATTTGGATTTTAATTCCTGTTGCTTTGTAATTACATAGCTATTTCATCTGTCTAGTGTAACTCTGGGTTTTATTGAGGATGGCCTGATGAATAACTATATCTAGGTATTCTGAAGAAGCAGCTGAATTGTTGACTATTAGACTATTTGGGGACAAGTCTGCAGCTCTGGATTATATGATGAACACAACTGCTGTGTAGTTGTCTTTACTCAGTTTTTTTGAAAACTCTGGAATGATTAATAAATTATTGATCAATAAGTAATTTCAGTTGTTAAATGTTAAGAGCTAAGTAGGAGACAGGCAGATATGTTTAGGAGTACAATCGTCTGTAATGTTAATTTATCTCTTATTGATAGAGTTAAAATTTAGGTTTCCATATTGGAAAGTTAGTGGTGATGACCGTCAGAATGACTCATGACCATTAACCAGTGTAAAAGTTTAATGTGGAAACAGCTTTTTCTGTGATGTCTTCTTCCCTTCCATTGTTATAGGAGTCTGAATTTTGTTAAGTAAAGCAGTGGATAATAATGTAGAGCTACAAAAAGCCTGAATTATTACCCTTCTAATTTTAGAAAAAGCTAGATATGCTATATGGTTTCCTTGTGTTACGGGATTAAGTTTTGTTTGGTAGAAAATGAGCAATGTTGCCAAACTATGTAGTTGATTTAGCTTGGAGTTGTTAGGCCACATTCTAACTTTGATGTTTTCTATTGTAAAGGATTATGTACCTATACCAAGCTGACTACTAAGGTTTCAGAGATGTTCTGTATACAGGTTAAGTTAGCACTGTTGATTGTAGCAGTAGTTTCCCAAACTGTTTTCCAGAATGATGGTAATAGATGGTCTTAGAAGATTTATGGCATATATTAGCATGTTAAAACATATATTTGCATATTAAAACAATGAGAAATTCTGCAGTGAAGACAATGGTTTAGATATTTAGTCTAGCTCTTCCTAAATTTTGATCACAGATTTTTAAAGAAAATTTTGAGGTTATATTAACATTTCCAAAATGTTAGTTTTCTGTGAACCTAATGAAGTATTCATATGGTAAAGATCTAGATACTTTGGCCTTGTATCTGGAGAATTAGAGTTGTCCTTGATAAATCAGGGAAGGGGATTAACTGTTGATGGTTAAAAAAAAAAAACACGTTTTAAAGTCATCTTGGCTTATATTTAGGTTGTGCTGCTTACAATTTGTGAGCTCTTACCTTAGTTAATTTATTTAGCATTTTGAAGCCTCAGTTTTGTCATATCAGTACCTACCTCATAAGGATTATTATGAGAATTATACGTTGTAATATATGTAAAAGATGTAATACAGAGATTATTACGTGGTAAATATTATGAATAACATAAGGTATGTAAACTGTAAAGTATTATATATCAGTTTTTGTTTGTGACCACTTTTGTATTTTTTTTTTATACAGCAACAGGAATATCAACTACTTCTTTCTTGTTCATGTCAAGTACTGTGAAAAGTCTTAAGATTTGATTTTATCCTATTTACAGGCTAAGAAGTTAGTTTGCTAATGTTTCATGGTTACTACCAGATGAGAAACAAATAGCATTCTTACTCATAGCACAGCGAGCTGCATGAATGTCAACATATTTGGGTACATTTTCCTTGCACCCACATCCCATTATGGTGATGGGTCTAGATAGATGCACTTGGTGGGTCACAGCACTGGAACTCAGGACCAAGGCTCTAGCACTTTAGCAAGCAACAAACAACAAGCTAGTTAACCTCTCCCTAGGAGTACAGTTATGTGCTGTGGTAACCTTGACCTTCTTTGTTGCCTAGGTGACTTATTACAAGAATCCACTCAGTACCAGGAAATAGATAAGTTTTGCAGACTTTAACACTCAGCAAGAATGTGCACAGACACTTAGGCCCATGGCAGACTGCCATACCCAATAAATAGTACATGTTCTGGGTGAGATAATAGATGGGAATTTTTAGGTGTAGTTATTTACTTTTGTTTTCCATGTTAAGGAAATATTGCAGTCTTTTACCCTATGTTGCTGTCTAGTTTTGCCTTCTTTTCTTGGCCCACCTCTGTTCCTTTGATCCTTAATTGTTTGTTTCCTTTGAATTTATCAGGATTCTTTGGTTTATATTCTTACCACACCACTTTTACATCATCAGAGTTGCCCATTGCTTAATCCAATAGATACTTTTCAGTTCTCATCTTACTTGATTTCTGTTACATTGACCCTGGGAACCTTCTTATTCCTGAGAGGAAGAAGCTTTCTACTCTTTACTTCTCTGACTTCTCTTTGTAACTCATTTTGTACTTACTCCTTAAATGTTAATACTTTCTAAGGCATCAACTATTGTAATAGCTTACTTACTACTTTCTTCCTTCATCCGACCATTCTTCAGAATGTCTTTTGCACTGAGTCCTATTTGTAGAACCTAAATTTTATTTTCATTTCTCTGCTCAAAAATCTTCAGTGGCCTCTTAATTGAATGACCTGTTCCCCACATTTAATATTAAAACTTTCAAATACATGTATAGAAATGTTGAAAAATTATACTGTTACCCCCATATACCAAATACCAATTGTAGGATCTACAGTTGCCAGCAGTTAATTTTTTGTGTTGTATACCTGTCCATCTTCTTATTTTTTGATGCTTTCAAACTTGCAGATACCTTGCAGTGTACCTCACTGCAAACCACATGCTTATCATTAGCCTAGAGTTTGATATTTCATGGTTCTCTTTCTTTGAGGTTAACATTAACATAGAGTGAAATGCATAAATCTTATGTGCTTTATTGGATGAGTTGTGACAAATGCATACACCTGGTAACTCAAGTCACTTTCAAAATACAGACCAGGGATCACAAACTATGTTCCAAGTACTGTTTTGTAAATAAAGTTTTATGGTAACAGCCATGTCTATTCATTTACAATGGCAGAATTGAATATTTGAAACAGGGCTACTGAAGTATTTATCATTCTGCCCTATAATATAGAAAATGTTTATAGAAAATGTTTATTGACCCCCTGATAGAAAACATTACTATTACCCTAGAAAGTTCCCTCATGACTCTTCCCTGTTGATTCCTATTCTCTAGTTGATCGCTGTTCTGATTTTTTTGACTTCAAATTAGTTTTGCTTATTCTAGAATCATAGAGCATATAGTCAGCAAAACTTCTTTCACTCTCTATGGAGTTTTGGAGATTGATCTGTGTTATTGTGTATATCAGTAACTCATCCTTTTTATTGGGGAATAGTTTTTCATTGTATAAATTGAATGAATACACTAAAGTTTGTTCATCCATTGCTCTGTTGTTGGACATTTGGGTTGTTTACAGTTTTGGGCTATTATGGATAAAGCTGGTAGGAATTTTGTACAAATCTTTTTATGGACATATGTCTTCATTTGTCTTGGGTGGAATTACTGAGTAATAGGGTAGGTGTATGTTTACTTTTATAAGAAACCATCAGACTTTTTTGAGTAGTTGTACTATTTTACACTTCTACCAACAATGTATGAAATTTTGGTTGCTCCACCAACTTCCAAAATTTTGGTGTTGTCAGTCTTTTTTTTTTTTTTATTTTTTTTTCAACGTTTTTTATTTATTTTTGGGACAGAGAGAGACAGAGCATGAACGGGGGAGGGGCAGAGAGAGAGGGAGACACAGAATCGGAAACAGGCTCCAGGCTCCGAGCCATCAGCCCAGAGCCTGACGCGGGGCTCGAACTCACGGACCGCGAGATCGTGACCTGGCTGAAGTCGGCCGCTTAACCGACTGCGCCACCCAGGCGCCCCTGTCAGTCTTTTTAATTTTAGCCGTTCTGGTTGACTGGAATTTTGAAGTATAAATTTCTGTTTTTAATGTACAGACAGAATGGATGGGTCTTCCCATACCTGTACAATGCAATATCTTAGCAGTTCCCCCTCTTAATTTTTATGCACTAACTGCTGTTGTCCAGCAGTACTACTTATTATTAGTTCTGTAGCCATAATGTATTCTCTCTTTTACTTCCTTGATTCTACATGTTTGTTTATCGTGTGACATTCTGTACCACACCCCTCTGATTTGTTTGCCTCGTAAAATACTGTTCTTAAATGTGAAAACTACGAAACCATAATTGAAAGGTAGGGCAAGTTACTTGTGTCTGTCATCTACATCAAGGCAGAGAAAAGTTGAAAATCACAGTATAGTTATAATGAATCACGTTTTTGTATGTCTTTCTGCTTTCTAGACTGGTGTATTTCAGAGGTGCATCAGGGTTCCTGTGAATGTCTGGTTTTTATCTCTTTAAAATAGGTTTTAAACTTATAAAAACTGTAATTAAGGAAATTCGCACTCAAATGTATTTTATATCACGTTTCTACAGCTTGAAGATTAGTATTACGTTATTGTGTGTTGTCAGGGTAATTTGTTTTTGAATGGAGGGCGTAATTAGTTTCTTTGGCTATTTCTGTGCTTGTAGTGATATTTACTGTAAGTGGGTTACTGATTTGATTACAGCAGCTCTTTTTTTTTTTTTTTTAATTGTACAAATGAACAAGAAACAAGTTTTGGTGAGGACGTGGAGAAATAGGAACCCTCGTGCACTGTTGGTGGGAATGCAAACTGGTGCAGTTAGTGGAAAACATTATGGAAATTCCTCAGAAAGTTTAAATAGAACTATCGTACAATTCAGTAATCACATTACTAGGTGTTTATCCTCAAAATACGAAACACTACTTCAGAGGGATGCATGAGTCCCTATGCTTATTGCAGCATTATTTACAGTGGTCAAGTTATGGAAGCAGCCCAAGTGTCCATCGATAGATGAATGGATACAGAAGATGTGGGATATGTGTGTGTGTGTGTGTGTGTGTGTGTGTGTGTGTGTGTGTGTGTTTATGTAAATATAAATCATCCATAAGAAAGAATGAAATATTGCTATTTGCAATAACATGGATGGAGTTAGAGAGTATAGTGCCAAATGAAATAAGTCAGAGAAAGGCAAATACCATATGATTTCACTCATGTGGAATTTAAGAAACAAAACAAACACACTAAAGAAAAAAAAGACAAACCAAGAATTAGATTCTTAACTATAAAGAATAAGCTGATAGATAGTTACTAGAGGGAGGTGGGGGTGTGTGAAATAGCTGATAGGGATTAAAGAGTACACTTAAGATGAGTACTGAGTAATGTATAGAATTGTTGAATCACTATATTGTACATCTGAAACTAATATAACACTGTAAGTTAACTGTACTGGAATTTAAAAAGCTTAAAATACTCTATTAAAAAATT
This sequence comes from Panthera uncia, assembly GCF_023721935.1. Lineage (NCBI taxonomy): Eukaryota > Metazoa > Chordata > Mammalia > Carnivora > Felidae > Panthera > Panthera uncia. The sequence goes on from NW_026057576.1 coordinate 51,342,564, forward strand.
ATACAAATGAGTATACTGTATTAGCAGACGTAATTGGAGGTTGAATCAAATGCTAGTCGTTACTTAGGGCGTATTTGTTCATTACATGAGCTAGTAATTGTAAAAGATTTGTGCAGTAACAAGTAAATGCACTGGAATTGTATCATGAAAATATCACATTGTAGCTTATATGCTTATTTTATGTTTTGAGTGCCTCTTGTCAGATTTACACTTAAGGTATGGGAACAGTGTTAGATATCATTATTGATTATGAAAAAGAGGTCCTATAACTTATTTATTCAATATATAATTTATGAAGTATCTCTGCCAAATTCTGTTTTAAGTGCTGGTGAACAAAACAGTTAAGTTCTTGTCCTATGGCTTATACTTTGGTGGAGGAGGTAGAACTAGGTAGTTTAAAGAAAATGAAGCAGGCTTGTGGGATAAATAATACATTTCATCAATACTAAAATAGCAGTAAGAGAACAGTAATGACTTTGCATTATGTCAGGAATATGCTGAGAACTCTGCCAAGTGCTTTATGCATATGAGCACATTTAATCCTTGGACCACTTCTATGAAATAATGTCATGATCCTCACTTTGCATATGAGAAAAAATGAGACATAAAGAGGTTAAATAATAGGCCCAGCTGTGATAGATCTTGTATTCAGATTTAGTTTTAGTTGTTTTTTTTTTTTTAATGTTTATTTTTGAGAGAGAGAGAGAGTGTGTGAGCAGGGGAGGAGCAGAGAGAGGGAGACACAGAATCCGAAGCAGGCTTCAGGCTCTGAGCTTGTCAGTACAGAGCCCAGTGCGGGACTCGAACCCATGGACTATGAGATCATGACCTGAGCTGAAGTTGGACACTTAACCTACTGAGTCACCCAGGTGCCCCTGTTTTAGTTTTATATTACTTTGTAGCAAACTACTCCATACACAAGCATTTTATTATGTTTCAGGATCCCATGGGTTGGCTCTTATCAACAGAGTGGTTTTTCTGCTCCATGCGATGTTAGCAGGGTCTGCAGCCATTTTGTGGCTTTTTTGGATTGAACACTCACTTGGCTAGCAGTTGATGCTGACTATTGATTGGGATCCCAGCTGACACTGTTGACTGACTCATTTCAGTTCTCTTGTGTATTAAAAGTTAAAGCAGTCATAGGTCCAGCCGAGATTCAAAGGGAGAGGAAATGAACTCCATCTTTCAGTGAAGGAGAGGCATGCATGTACATGGTGGTAATAAATTAGTAGTGACCATCTTTGGAGATGTCACACCAGTTGGTCTGACCCCTTGGTTGATTGGAATCAGGATAATAGAGAACTGTATCCATTCTGAAGGTATGACAGTTAGGATGAGACTTGATTGAACTGTTGTAGTTGGTGAGTATTTCAGGTGTGGTAGTGGCCTATGGTGGAAATGAATTTATTTAAGAAATATGAAGAAAACTGTGGTAGAGCAAGATGAAGGGAGTTGGCTCATAGTGCAATGGGACAAACCATAGTAATTTCATGAATTTGATTGAAGAATGGAACTTTCACTTACAACTTCAGTTTATAATTTTTGTTTTATGAAAACAGTGAAGTCTAGCTACATAATTTGCAAGGTCCAATGCCAAATGAAAATGTGGTGTCCTGCCCTGGGGCAGTCCCTTTCTGTAGGTCTGCTGTCTCAACCCACAGCAGATGGACAACTCCCAATGGATTGCATCCTCCATGCTAGGACTTGCTCCATACATGAATCAGCAATAGGAGAAGACCTTGCTGGTTTGCCTGTGAATGTGTCATGGTGATACCAGCCTGGGATGGGGTGCTATCTACTTCGCCCCTCTACTCATGGGGCAAAGGTGGGGAGATCAAGCTGAGCCAGAGAGTTCAGCTGACTGAGAATTCTTCCTTGGGAGGCGGGCTGCTTATGAACCAAGGTTCTAAGCCCCTGGCACATGGTCTGTTGTCCCTTTGGAGTTCACTTATAAAACAGAAGACCATGGGGGAGGGGAAGGGGAAAAAAATTGCAGAGAGGGAAGGAGGCAAACCATAAGAGACTCTTAAAAACTAAGAATAAACTGAGGGTTGATGGGGGGTGGGAGGGAGGGGAAAGTGGGTGATGGGCAGTGAGGAGGGCACCTGTTGGCATGAGCACTGGGTGTTGTATGGAAACCAATTTGACAATAAATTTCATATTTAAAAAAAACTCAGATTCAAAGATAAAATTATTAAGAATTTTAAGATGGTGACCACAAAGCATTAAACCCCAAGCATGGGGCCTTTTTGAGGCAGGATTCTGTGTGACTACACTGGTCATGTGCTCATGAAGATGTCCCTGAAAGTGGTCTTACTATGAAGGGGTGGTGATGATGATGATGATGATTATGATGATGATCTAGACCAGGTGTTGTCAAACTTTCTGTAAAGGGCCGAATAGTGAATATTTTAGGCTTTCCAGGGTAATGTGGTCTCTGTCATAACTTCTCCAATCTGCCGTTGTAGTGCAAAAGTATCCATACTTAATATGTAAACAGATTGATGTGGCTCAAAAGCAGTGGGCTGGATTAGACCTGCTGGCTGTAATTTGTCCACCCCTGTTGTAAATGATTTGGGAATGTACCTCAATCAGTCCTGAATTTGGGGCCCTTTGCCAGATGCTTTTGCCAAATTATTTATTTCACCCAGTCTCCAAAACAAACCCTTAGGAATGTGGTAAGGTTGTTTTGTGTCACTTACTTGTAATCGGGCAGCTACCTAGTCTGTCACTAGAATGGGGGTAGAGATGAATGGATAGTGGAATAGAGTATAACATTTTTCTGTGAGAATGGCAAAGACCGGTTTCTCATGTCTGGTAGAATCTTCATTCTGTTGGAGTGGTCACGTCATTGAAGCCATTCTTGGCCCTCTTATTTGAAATAACTACACTTTCTTTACAGTACTCCTAATTCTACTTTCTCAGTTTTTCCCATAGTACTTATCACCAACTGATACTCTAAATATTTTGCATATTTAATTCCTACCTCCTCCTTTCACCACAGGTGTAATCTTCATAAGGACAGGGATTTTGTCTGTTTAGTTCACTGCTGTATCTTTCAGTACCTCGTATATGGGAGGCCCTTAGAAGTATTTGATGAGAACGAATAAACAAATGATGCTAGCTCCAGACCAATTTCGTGCACTCAAAACCTTGCTTATGTTATTTTATTCTATTTTTATATTTGCTTTTCATTGTTACTGACACGTGGGATCTCTAAGGTTGTTGTCGTGGTGGTGTGTGTTTATGTTACCTTCCAACTTAACATGTATTGCCTTGTCTTTCTGTGTATACATGATTGACACCCCCTAGAGTTGTTTATTAACCCATGAAGCCATTTGCAGTGGCCCGGCTTAGTATCTTCATTAACTATGGAACTGTGAGTACTCCTTTGGTTTTCTCATCTGTTTTATATTGGTTACTTAACGACTATTTTCTTTTTATTCTTCCCTTAACGTCAGACTTACATTCTAAAACATTGTCTGATTATGTGTGTATTAATAATATTTCAGAATTTTGTATATATTTTATGTTTATAGGCCTGACAAGTTTAAATAACTATAGAATACATTCTATTCTGCTGATGTTTATTAAATGTAAATTTACTGACAAGATCCTTGTAATTTGGACTAGCCTACCTAGCATGTGATCATAATCCATCCTGTGTCTGTGTTTTCATGTCTTGTTGTTATGGTTTCTTCCAGAGTTTGATTACATAGCTGGAATTAAGGTGTGGATAAAATTCTTGTTAAAGACATGCCAAATGCAAGTTGGGAAATGCTGCAGTAGTCTAAGATTTACTATCAGATTATTTCAACTTGCTTACTTTTAAGATTTGTTTGAACATGAACAATTTAATATTTTAAAGTTAGGAATGTGCTGTCGTTTAGTTTGTGATGTTTCTCCAGTATTACCAGTTATATTATATAAAGAGACTGCTGTTTAGCATAGGCTTTGAAAATCAGGAAATAAACTGGGTGGTTTTACCTCTTTACTAATTTTGAGGTGCTTAGGACTTATAGACTTTAGATGTTGGACTGAAGAAATCCAGTAGTGACAGTTTTTATAGAACATTGTTTTCACTTAGAGCTTTCATTTATATCAGGGTAACTTCTGTGTGATTTCCCCAAAAGAGGAAGGGCCTTGAAATAAATATTGACCCTTTTTGAGTTTTTGTTTAGAGAACAACATGAGCCTCTGCTTGATTTGTTATTGCGCTGTGCACTAAAGATATTTTGAACTCTTTTTACTTTTGTTCTCTTGCTCTGTTCCTCTCTAACCACCACTCCGAAGCATGCTCTCTTGCTTTTTGGCTTTTGAACATATTATCCCCCCTTTTTCTTATGTCCCTCCTTCCTCAGGATTAATTTCTGTTCTTTATTCAGATCTGTTTAGATGTGCTTTCCTCCAGAAAATCTTCTCTCACTGTCTGCTTCCTCCCTCCCCCATTTCCCACCCTTTACTACCTACCAAGTTCTGTGTGTTATTTTAATACTGTGCATGGATCCCTATCATAGTTCTTGTTCTTTGGTATGTATTTTGTAAACCCAATGGGAAGTAAAGCTTAGGTCTGTCTTGTTTGTGATAGTGTATATCATAGTTCTGAACCCATTATAGATGCATACTGCATACTTATTGAAGAAATAGATCAGGCCTTTCTGAATGATTTCAGGTGTATGCATGAGTTACTGGTGTATTATCTTTTATTTGTAAAGTGAACAGTTTTCCAAAGACCGTTATGACCAAAAAACCCAACAACGATGTTTTGCCTAGCCTATACAATGTTGATATTCTTGATGTCCATAATTAGGGTAGGTACTTTCTTTTAGAATAGTGCTGAGGAATCTGTTTAGATGAATTCTGCAATTTTTACATAATTCTTCATCTGACTGGTGGCTTGTATTTGCAAGATAGTGAACCATGGTTAGGTTATTTGATCTACTTATGGAAAGAAGGAGAATAAACTGTTTCCATTTATTGTGGAAGTTAGCTAGTGATCATTTTCTTCAATCTTCTCATTTTATAGATTAACTGAAGGAGGAGGGTCTGTTCCAGGTTGTGCAGCAAAGGTGGGAGGACAGATATTACTTTATTACTTGCAAACATATCAGTTAAGTTAAAATATATTACATTTTATAATATATGTTACAGTAGTAGATATTAATATTAATGTCAAATACTGAGAAATAGTCCCCTTTTCCATTCTTTGTCCTCTAAGCCATTCTCCTCAAAAAAAAAAAAAAAAAAATCTTTTTTAGCTGCTTTAATTAACTCTGCATTTTTAACATATATGTATATTCATTTACTTATTGATTAATTCTACAGTTGATCCTTGGACAACGTAGGTATAACTTGATGTTACATGTTATTATATACTGTATTCTTATAATAAAGTGTTCTAGAGAAAAGAAAATCTTTTTTTATTAACTTATTTATTTTTATTAGAAAGTGCACAAACGGGGGAAAGGAGAGAGAGGCAGAAGGAGAGCTAGAGGGAGTGGGGGGTAGAGAGAGAGAGAGAGAGAGAGAGAGAGAGAGAAAATCTTACGCAGGCTCCATGCTCTGCGCATAGCCCAACATGGGGTTTGATCCCATGACCCTGGAATCGTGATCTGAGCTAAAATCAAGAGTTAGACGCTTAACTGACTGAGCCGCCCAGGAGGCGCCCCTCATTATAATTTTCTTAAGATTTTCTTTCCTCGGGGCACCTGGGTCCCTCAGTTGGGAGTGTCTGACTCTTGATTTCAACTCAGGTCATGATCTCGTGGTTGTGAGATTGAGCCCTGCATGGGGCTCCGTGCTGGGTGCGAGCCTCCTTAAGATTCTTTCTCTCCCTCCATCTCTCTCCAAAACAAAACAAAACAAAACAAAACAAAATAAAACAACACAAAACAAAACCCAAGAAAGTTATAATGGAAATACAATTACAGTACTGTATTTATTGAAAAAAAATCCGCATGTAAGTGGACCCACACAGTTCAAACCCATGTTGTTAAAGGGTCAACAGTATTTTCTTACATGTCCTGCTTTCCCCTTTCAGATCATGATCTTTGTAGTCTCACCTCTAGCGTTCAAATCTTGGCTGCTCACTATAGGCACTGTAACCTTGGGCCAGTTACTTAACCTCTCTATGCTATAACTTCCTCATCTATAAAGTAAGGGCAGTACAAATGCAGGACCTACTTCATAAGATTATTGTGAGGATTAAATATATGAAAGGTACATAATTTTTAAATCAGTAATAGTGTTTACATTTTATGACATGAAAATATTGCTCGTTACTGAGTCAGGTGGTGTATTCTGTGGAACTTTTTAATATTTTTAATAGAGTTGCCTAATTTTTATTTCTTTATTTTTCTCTGTATCTGAGTTAATTCTTTGCATACCCAATGGTGGTTTTTCAGAATTTGGTCTTCAGCTGTATTCTTTGTATCAGATAATTATTATTTTGTTCTTTGAAGATAGTCTTTCTAGAGCCCTTCTTCCTCCTTTTTCCATTTGTACTGTTTTCTAGGCTTAGTACAGAGCTATCATACTGAGACTTCTTTGTGTAATACTTTGCTATGTTGGATCCTGTTTCTTGAATTACAAGTCTTACTCTGATTTTGATTTATTCTTTTATTTCATTGTGACATGTTTTCTGGCAGGTTCCTAAGAAAAGATGCTTGGAGGTAAAATTCACTCAAAAATTTTGTTGCTGTTTTTTTTCCTGTTTTTCTGCTCTGATTCTCTGTCATTTCATTGATTTCAAGGTAATTTTGCTTTACTTCCTGGAACATAATTATAATAGCTGCTTTAAAATGCTTGCATGGTGACTATAATCTGAGTCATCTTGGAATTGGCATCTCTTGATTGCCCTTTTCCTGGAGAATGTTTTATATTTTCTAGTATTTTTTATTTCTAGTAATTTTGGATTTTATCCTGGATCTTCTGAGTTTTGCTGTGGTCCTCTGGAGAATATAGCTGTTTTGTTTTAAGAGCCATCCTCTCAGCTTTAGATTTTAAGTACTGCTTCACACTATGTGTGCAGTGGTTCAGATATGATATTAAATTTTAGGCCTTTACTAATCTATTTTGGGTTAGTCTTACACCTACATGGTTCCAAAGGTAGTGATGTTTCTGTACTTTCTGGCCGGTTTGGCTGCATTCCATGCTTCTTTTGGCCAGGAATAGGATTTTTATTGGGGTTTTAGTAGCCCAAGCCACAGTGGTTTTCCACAACTGTGGTTCTACCTCAGAGCAAAGCTGCAAAAAGAAATAAAAGGCAGGTGGTGGTGGGGTGCTGGTATTTTGTGCAGGTTGTTTCATCAAGTTTTAACTTTCCTCTACATCCCTATTTTCTTTAGTGTTCAGAGTGCTCAGGCAGTTGGGTTGCTTTGTATGTTGTCCCAAGTTTTTAGTTGCTATCAGTGGGAGGGTTTGACTTTAGGGGGCCTATACTGCCATGCTGGAACTAGATCCAACTGTAGATTAGTGAGATTTTTTATTTTCTACTCCCTACGTTAACTTTCTTTTTAATATTTTTGTTTTGTTTTTCTTTCATGTTGGAGATTTTCTTTAAATTGGGTACTCCTCTAAAGGAGATATTTTTCTAAAAAGATTTGTGTTTTATAAGATGTGTTTATGTGTTCTTGACTTACATAGGTGGGCTTCAGTGTTGTATTATTTCTTGGTGAACCAACCAAGAATTAACAAATGTTAGTGTCTGCAATTTAGTTAGGAAGCTATGGCAATAGTTTAGGTAAGAGATAGTGGTGGCTTGGATTAGAGGAGTGGCACTGAAGGGAAGTAGATGGGTGGATTCAAAGATGGGGTGTGTGTGCGTGTGTGTGTGTGTGTGTGTGTGTGTGTGTGTGTGTGTGTTCGTACTTGAATCAGCATAAGAAGTACTCAAAAAGGTCATTTTGTGGCAGAATGGATTACTACCCCTGATTTTTTTATTGGAGGCATTTTGAATTAGAAAGAGTCTGAATTTAGAGACAGTACAATCTGTATTTGAATCTTGGACTCTGCTTCTAACTAGGTGTGTCAGTTTAATTCATACTTGTTCCACCGTGCTCATTTTACTCAGCCATACTCAGAGGGTTATCGTAGAGACAAAAGTGGGTGATACATGTAAAGTGGCTTTGTCTTGTTTTTTTAAACTAACACTTATTGGAGTTTTACTGTGTCAGGCATTATTCTAAGTGTTTACAGGTGTTAATTTTATAATTCTTACAGAAACCCTGTGAGTAACCATTTTGTGTTTAAGATGATAAAACTGAAGCCCAGGTAGATCACAAGAATTAGTAAGTGCTGGAGCCTAGATTTGAATCTAGAAAAGTTGATTCCAACCCCGTTGTGTTTAAACCCAGTATGCTTCTTATTTTTAGCCCAATTCAGGTGATTGAGGATGGGCTCAGAACTGTTTGTGCTAGTATTTTATTTCATTTGTCTATACGTAATATATGCCTACACAGTGCTATTCATTGACTCTAGTTAAAAGCAAAATTACTGTATAATGAAATATGTACTTTCAAGTCTTTCACTGTTTTACTTACGCTAATTAAAGATTTCTTTTGAAAGCAAAATTCAGTTTTGCAGAGAGTAAAGCATTTAGATTACCAGGTTTCCCCCTCCCCCACCCCCCACCCCCGAAAAACCTATTTGGTAAATTTGTTTTATTATGTGTGCTGAGATTTGCTGACAGTTGGAATTTGAGTAACATAGAGAACCACCTACTCAGCTTCTCTCTGGGAAGTAATTTTGCTCTGGTTTCTTCAGAGGCACAAGTTATAACATGTTTTTGTCTTGTGCATCTTTGCTCCTAGGGCAAATCAATACAGTAATGGAATTCACGTGTGTAAATTTTTATTAGAAAATGCCAGCAGTCACATCAAGTTGTGTGGAAAACCTAGGCATAATGGTGTTTCTGTATTGACCATGCCTTTAGAAATGTGGCAATATAGTGATCACTATAGCATGAGAATAACTAATATTTATATGGGAGTAAAGAAATATATAGTGTGAGTCAGTGTAGAAACACATGATTTTTTGAAAGGAACAGAGAGAATGTGTGTGTGTTTGGCTTCTGATATTGTGAAGTTATTGAGATTATGTATTTCATTTATCAGCCAACTTTTGAAGGTTTGCTTTTGCATGTAACACTGATGGATGAGTCCTTTGACTTTTGCCTGTAGTGGCATCTTGGCATTTGCTATCCTTCCTGGATGAATCATTAACAGCTTGTCTCATAATTGTTATTACTGTATTTAGTCTTGCTTGAGGATTCTGTTCATAGCTTCTCTGTGTTTGCTGAGGGAAAATTGATGTTTCAGGCCTGGGTCCTTGCTGGTCTTGGCTCTCTGGTTTATCTGTGATAGACGATACAGACTCTTGTTTTCCTTTATTCTCTCTGTTGTAGCCCTAGTTATACTGTATCATGGCCTTGCCTAGAGCTCCTAGTTGTTAGAAGCTAGAAGTTCTAGGGATTGATGGTTTGGAATTTATACCCATTTCTTGCACCCAGTCTGGTACCTAGAACATATTAGGCACTTAGTAGATGTTAGATAACTGACTACTGAATGAAAATGAATGATTCACAGAAAGAAGATGAAGCCCAAAGACCAGTGAAGATTATGCAGTTAGGAGGGGTAGGAAATTTAGATCTTCTGATATCAGGTTATCTTCTTTTCTAGTTTATTCATTAGCAGCTACGCAGCCATCTAAGAGAATGTAAAATCAGAAGACAGTACACTGTGCTATTTTTTTAAATGATGAATGCTTGTAATAGCAACTTCAGCATTGTTACATGGGGTTAGTTGCTTATGCCCTTGGTAAATGAAACTAAATCATATCAATTACACACTATCCAGCTTCAGTCCAGTCTGTGTCTTCGAGGCAGTCTCCACAGCTCTTGATTCAGTTTTAGCTAAGACTTTTTAAAGTTGGCAGAGTAAAATAAGGACCCCTGCAAAAGAAACAAAATGAGTAGTCAGAGGTAGGAGGAAAACCAGAAGGAAATAGTTCTGTGGAGGCTAAAGAAAAACCAATTAGAAGTACACTCAATCGAGTTGAATGTATTAAAGATTTTCTTATAATGAGGACTGAAAAAAAGGCTTTTGGATTTAACAATTAGGAGGTAGGTGTTCCTAGCAAGAGCTCTTTGAGTGAAAGCCAGTTGGTGATGGATTGAGAGGAAATGAGAATTAGAAGTGCACAGAGTAAGAATAGATCTCTGTCTCTCTCTCTCTCTCTCTTTATAGGGTGTTTGTCACTGAAGGAAGGAAAGAAAGGCAAGATGGAAATACTTCAAAAAGCACAGGGGAAAAAAAACTTTATTTTTAGCTGATGGCAGTTTTTCTCTTTTAACTATGGCATGAATAGAATATACATGTGGGTAGAGAGGCAGAAATTAGTGGAGAAAGGAAGGAGAGACATAATTTAAAGAGAAAATGATCCTTTGGGAGGCAGGATCTTCTCTGTGCAGTTGTCTGGCATTTAGGAGTAAAGAATATGTTAGGATGGATGCCATAATGCTAAATTTAGAGATGCAGGGGAGAGAAGTTGAAGGAATTTTTGCTTGAAAACCTGTTTTCCTCTGTGAAGTAGGAAGCAAAGATTTTGACTGAGCTCCAAGGTCGGAAGTGGAGGATAGGAGGTTGACAGAGCTGAAACACCTGTCGTGGTGAGGACTATTCTGATGGCCCTGCTGAGATGAGAAACTAAATTTGTGTGGCACAATTGTGTGATTTGTTTTCCTCTTTCTACCTGGAGAATAGCAGAGAGACTCATTCCAGATTGGATCTCAGTAGTGTACATGTAGCAGAGGATATAGGAGCTAGAAAATTGAGTGTGTCATGTAAATTTTTCACTTTATAATCCTGGCTGCATGGGATAGAAAGTAAAACCAAGTGGCAGTGAATGGAGGGCCCAAAGAATAGACTTAGTGGAAGTAAGGAAGTGAGAAAGGTAAATGCCAGGAGTTTGTGAACCAACTACTAGATGTAGAAATCTTTTTTATAGAAGCAGGAATAGATGACTGTCAGGTCAGGAAAAGTGGTGAACTGAGGTAGTCTCTGGATAACTCAACTCTGAATATCATCACTTCCTGTTTTATAGCTGGGGTGTTAAGTTGGTTTAGTGATCCTGTAACATAGTAGGACTTAAGGCAGAGGGGATGTTGGGGGTAGAGAGCTGGCTTGTAAGGCTTAACTGGGGAATGATTTTTGACCCTTGTGAATAGTAATAATAAGATGTAAGTGGGTCTAACAAGCTGTATAGATAGTGTAAACTTTAAGAGAGCCTCTTGATCTAGATCTGGCAATATCCAAGAAAATGTTCCTTTTCTTCTTGTTCCCGGATAAGGAGGAGCTGTGGGAGGATTGACATATTTGTTTGAGAGGCCTTTGAGGGTTGTAATGCCATCCGGGGAAGTTGGATTTTGATTAAATGTGGAGAAACCATTTTCTAAAGTGACTGAAGGTGTGGAGGTTTTTCATGATCTTATAGGATTTCTAATGCTGGAATGGAAATTGTTAGAAGCCAGATTGTAGAGTTTAAGTTAATCTGTTGGTTTTTGTACAACATATTGTTCTATTTTCTTATTGTATAGCATTTTGTTTTTTAACTTTTATTTTAAAATAATTTTAGACTTATAAAAAGTGTGGAAAAAGATTCCAAAGAATCCTGTATACCATGTATACAGTTTCTTCAAATGTTGATTTTTTATTATATTTGCTTTGTGATATTCCCGTTACATTGTATGTGTATATACAAACATACACTGTTTCCCCCCCCTGCCCCCCCCCCGCAATTTTGAAAGTAAATAGCAGACATGCTGTACTTTTACATCTAAATATCTCTGTGTATATTTTGTAAAATCAAAGGCATTGTCTTATAAACTTATAGTGCAAATTATCAAAATCAGTAGCATTGATATAATAATATAATCTGCAAAGTTCACTAGTTTCCCTAAGATCTTTTATAGCAAAAGAAAAATATCAGGATGTAGCTCTTTATTAAATATTATGCTTCTGTTAGTCTCTTTTAATCTGGAACAGTTGTCTAATTTTTTAAGTCTTTCATGACAATGTTTTGGAAAGATTCACATCTGCTATTTTGTAGTATACTCCACAAATGTCCATTTTTTTCCTAACAATACTTTCACCAACTGGCTTTAGAATTTACTGGTTATTATTGCCTGAAATAGTTATACCTATGGTAGTCGTCATGGTAATTTTCTAGTTCTTTCATTTCTTCTACATTTATTTAGAGTTGTACAAGGAAACATTTCCTTGCCTCCAGTTTATTTATTCATTTATATCAGTATGAATTAATGGATTCTTATTTTATTCTACTGATTATAATTTGGTACTGTTATCATTTATTATGAGGCTCAGCTCCTCCCAGATTTGACCAGTGGTTGCCTCTTTCATCTCCCATGTCCTTTGATATGTCCCCATCATGTTTGCACTTTCCTACCACACAGAATCTAGATAATGTGAAATATCTGATTTCTAGAGTTTAGTTTGGATTGAGGAAGTACTGTTTACACTTAAACATAGGGCTGTAGTGGAAGCAAACTGACCAGCACAACAGTCACTGCCATAGTAGCTTACTATTGCTCTACTGGGTGCTTACTGAGCATTTTCTCACAGAGTTGTTTGTGGAAAGTTTGCAGAGTCGTTTATTAGCTGAGTTGTTGAATAAAACAGAATATTGGCGGCATGTTGCTGATGATGTAAGTGTGCCATCCTTGTAACTGGAGTACTAAGGACTAGATAGTGTTCCTGTGCAAACAGAATGACTTTGTAGATGATGTACATGAATATGTAATGTGATTAACAAAGGCAAAGGGACCCCATAAAGCAAACTCTGCTATAGATGGATAAGAGACCAAGAAAAAGCCCTTATGAGTAATTTTGGCCTCTAAAGTGTGTTTTATTAGAAAATCATCACACAAAAATGGGTACATATTGGTATTACTTTATGTATTAGTTCTATTAATACATAATTGTATTAAAAATTGATGGAAAATAAAGATGATCATATCAGTTTATATACCTGACTTTCTTTTCTTGTAAAGATAATGGTTATAAAAGGTTATTGGATGTATGTAGAGTATGTGGTGATTTTTTTTTTAATTTGGTAATGGAGAAATTTTATAGTGTCTGTTTTCTAGCTTACAGAAACTTCTTTCTTTAAGCATAGATGGAAATGTCTTTAATATATCACTTTGTGTCTTAAGAATAAAAACGAATGTTTCTTACTTTCTTCTCAGTTCTAGAGAACTTGGAGAAGATAGAAAAGTAAAAAACAAAGAAACATAAAGTACAACTTGCAAGCGCTCATGCTGCCCATTTTGTCACCTGTCAGTTTGAAACATTTTTTCTTATTTAAACATAGAATAATATATAATTTATCCACACAATTTTGTCAGCTTTTTAATACTATATCATGATCATTTCCTTATGTCATTAAGTATCCTGTTAGAAACACCATCTTAAATGGCTCCATTCTTTTGATACTCCTATATTATTTTGGATGAATAGATTGTTTCCAGTTTTCCATTACTGTAAAACTGTGATGAACAGCTTTATAAAGAAGTCTTGTTTTAAGTTTCTGATTAGTTTGTTTGGGTGTAGTCTTAAAGTAAGAATTACTAGACTAAAGTGTGTTTTTGTAATGACCTTTTTAATTTTTCTAAAAAGTTATGTATACTTATTTTTAAAAATGTAGGCAGTAAGAGTACAAAGAAAGAAGCAATATAGGCATCCATACCTTAGCAACCAGAAATAACTTATGTTAGCATTTGGTGCGCATAATTTCATTTGTGCTTATAGAAAGGAATAATGTTATAAAAATAGGATAATGCCATTTATGCTATTTTAAAAAACGAAAACATGAAATATGATTTTGTTTGAATTCAACACCAGGGGAACAAAATCTAAATGAACAGCTGAATTCTAGATAAAGGTTTAACACAGAGCTGTTCGGTTATGTAAGATTTCACCAAAATTAAGAAAAAATACAAAAACCAGTAGGGAATTAGGATAATTTAAAAAAACTGCATGTTTTAATTTTAGGTATTAGAGATTAAATCCCAGCTGTGATAGATGAGATAAATGATACTTTCTCTCATCTCTTTTTTTCCTCAGTCCCTCATTTCTATGTTACGTATATTTTTACTTTTTCAGGTTATGTAATGTTTGCTTTTTGGGTTTTTTTGTTAAAGTTTTTTTTTTTTTAATGTTTATTGATTTATTTTAAGAATGAGAGAGGGGTGGGGAGCATGTGCAAGCAGGGGAGGGGCAGAGAGAGAGAGGGAGAGGGAATCCCAAGCAGGCTGTCAGTGCAGAGCCCAAGTATTCACAAACCATGAGATCATGTGAGCTGAAATCAAGAGTTGGATACGTAACTATTAACTAACTGAGCCACCTAGGCGCTCCAGGTTTTTGTTTTTGTTTTGTTTTTTTTTAAGTTTATTTGTTTATCTTAAGAATGAGAGAGAAAGAGCGTGAGCAGGGGAGGAGCAGAGAGAGAGGAGAGAGAGAATCCCAAGCAGGCTTAGCACTGTCAGTGCAGAGCCCAGTGTGGGACTCCATCCCACGAACTGGGCAGTCATAACCTGAGCCAAGGTCAAGAGTTGGACACTTAACTGACTGAGCCACCCAGGCGCCCCACCCAGGCGCCCCTGATTTCTGCCAGCAGCTTAGACTTTAGCTCTATGTTTAGCATTAGTTCTGTATTTAAGAGGATTCAGTGCTAACCACCATATCTTTTCCTAATACTTTTCTCTTTGCTTGGTATTTGACTCATTTTCTGATTGCCTGTTTTTCATTGTGGATTAATTTTTTTTAAGGAGTCGTGGGTGCTATAAATATACATGGAAGACAACTTGGCCAGCTCAACTTTTTGTTTTAAATGTAAATATTAAAATTATGAAACATTTCAAACATAAAAGTACAGAAAATAATATACAAGATAGTTTTATATCCACTGTGGAGATAATGGCAAATGGAGATAATAGCATTTTGTCATATTTGTTTCAAGTTTTGAACTTTTTTTTCCTTTTTTTAAGGAAAGGTATGCTTAAAGCCTTGCATTCATGCCTCCCCCTTCTTCCTCGTATGCTGTCTTGAAGTTGATGTATATGATTTCTATGGATGTTTTTACTATATAAAATAGATAGGTTTTAGATTTATGTGAAAATGTACTTATTACAGTTTTTTGCTGTTTTATACTTTTGCAGCTTGCTTTTTCACCTGGAATGTTTTAAAGATTTATCTATGATGATTCATATTGATCGAATTCATCAATTTAAAGTGTTGAATTGTGTTATAAAATCATGAAATAATATTCATTTCCTGCTGGCAGACTGTTGTTTTCAGTATCTTACTATTACAGATAGTACTGCTGAGAGCAATCTTGTACATGTATTTTTATGTCCTAGTGAGTTTTCTAGTGTTGACATCTGGAAGTAGAATGATTGTATCCTACACACCTTCAGCTTTCATAGGAATTGCCAAATTGCTCTTCAAGGTAGTTCAGTGAATTTATACTCTTACTAGTTTGAGTCCCAACACTATCCTTCCTAACAGTTTGTGCTCTTTTAATTATTAGGAATATTTTCTTTTTTTTTCATTAATAATTTATATTCCTTCTATGTGATGCTGTTTTGTTTCTTATGTCCAGTAAAATTTGTTTTCTTAGAGTTTTCATTTCTACTAACTTTTATCAAAAGATCACCCCTTTTATGACCTGTTTTTGGTTTTGTACTTATATTCTTTCATAGTAAACTATTTTTTGATGAGTAAAAATCCTGTGTATGAACTTTCGTTACTTCTCTGTGCTCTGAGTCCCTGATGCTTCTTCTATCTGTACGTACAGTCTCAGGTAGTTTGTCTGTAATCCAGTGACCCTTACCCTTGCCAACTCATTGATTTGCTTATGGGAGAGGATAGCTGCATGTGATTTTTGTGACTTTCTTTGTTGTTGGTTGTCTTGTCTAGCTGTGGTAAGAAAGGCTGACTCTAGTGTAGTTTTTCTGAAGACTTGGGTGATGTGGGGTTGGAATTTATTTTCTTGTTTAATGTAATTCAGAGATTTTTTTCTGAAAATATGGTTTAATTTTAGTAAGCTTAATAACAAACATTTTCTTATTAACTAATAATAACTGCCCACAAAAGTTGAATGACTAAATATTTCAGGTGTCTGCTATATGTAGAGCACCGAGGAAATCCTAGAAATATATGAAATATGATTCTTGATCTTGAAATGTTAAGTGCATCTATTACTTGACTAAACTCCCTCCCCCATTTTGGTAAAAAAACTCTGGGAGGCTTAGACGACTGTATTTTATGTGAAGCCTACTCAAGCTGTACACTCAGCTACCTGTTTTAGGGTATACCAGGATGGATAAAGTATACTTTATAAATTTCTGAAGGTTATGATCTGATCGGGAAGGTAGAAACATTCCCAAATCTAATTAGAGGTTGTCAGGGTCCCTAAGCCCCCACAGGGCATCATGAAGCACAGTACAGACTTGCAAGTGGTAGTTTGCTGGAAGGAAATGGTTGCAATTAGAATTGACTAGATCTTGTTTTTCATTCTTGTGCCTAAATAGTTTTGATTTTAAAACCTCTTGAATGTTCAAATTCTGATTGCTGAATTAGGGGCTTATTTCATGCGTGGTGACATTTATTTTCATAGTTTCACTCTATTTTAATGTCTGAGATCTCAGTTCTTTTTTTCAGTTGACGTGTTGGAAGCAGACAATAGCAGTTTTGAAATGAAACCAAAACCCTTATTTGTTTAAGAGAAAACTAAGATGTGCCTTGATAAAATATCTGATGACACTTTTTTTTGTTGTTAAGTTTATGTATTTATTTTTCTGTAAGAAAGTGTGAGCAGGGGAGAGTCAGAGAGAGAGAGAGAGAAAATCTTAAGCAGGCTTAGCACTGTCAGTGCAGAGTCCAATGTGGGGCTTGAACTTAAAGTCATGAAGCATGAGATCATGACCTGAGCTGAAATCAAGAGTCAGACACTTACCCAATTTAGCCATCCAGGTGCCCCGACACTTGGTTTTAAATAGTTATTTTGCAGCCTTGTTCAGGTGATGGAGCATCTAGCACTCATGGTACCGTTTGTGGAGCACTATGAAATAATGATACTCTTTCATGCTAAGAAGAAAGGTTTTACTAGCAGAAATATGTTTATATTATGAAATATAAAACAACTAAAATTCTGTACTTTCAAGAGAAGAAGCTGAAAATTAAGCATGATTTGCCAACTGACAGTTTTTTATTAATATTCATTCATTGCTTATACATTCTTTCCTAATTGTTTATATTTTTGCTTTATCATAAGCTAGCTCTCATTAGTGGATAAATGTCCAGAGACAGGAAAGTTTTAGCGAAGAAAAAACACCCTAACATTAAGACAGTTCTGTTACTTTGCTTAACAGTATATTTATATATATAAAGAAGACTGCTATAATTTAGTTTTATTGGTAGAAAATCTAACTTCATATACCAGGCAGCGGTGCTTTGTGGGAACCTGTGTTCCACGCTATTGGTTTAGATCGCTTGTGCTGTCTGCAGGGATTTCGTAGCTCCTGCTATTATCACCTTATCCCTAGAGGCATAGATAAGGTAGCTCATTTTCTTCTTGGGTGATTAAAATGAGTAGCTGGATTCTACCAGTTGATTTTATTGCAACTCTAATCTGTTTTCTCCTCTAATTGAGGTGTTAAGGCAACATAGAATGATAGAGACTACCATAGGTTTTTGCTAGAGTCATGTTATCTTATAGCAGCCTTTGCCATCTATTAATATTATATAAAGGGCAAGAATCCCATTTATATGTAGGTTGACTATTGAATTGACCATTCAGTTTTCTTGAGAATGAAAGGGGTGGAGAAAATGCTAAGTTGAATGGAGCCCTGCAATAGTAGATATAAAAAGTAGGATTCTTCTGGGAAAAACAGCTATATGGTGTGCAGCCTTGCCAGAGAATCATCCAAAATCTGCCTGAAAGTGTTGCCCTTCAGAAAAGCTAGCATTCTAATAATTTAAAAGACCTAATTAAACAATTTTAAAGGTTTTTTATTGAGGTAAAATTTATCTCCTTGCATCTATGAACTCTTCTTCCCAGTTTTGTTTTGTGCTAAAATTAAATGTAAGAATATGGTAGTATACAAAATATACATTAGTTCTTCACGTACTTTTTTCCCCCCAATAACTTACAGTTTTTTTTTTCTCTTTCAAACACTGTTCACTGAACACTTCATAGTACATCCATACGTTCTCATCTTGGTATGTTTAGAAAACATTCATTAGGTTTCTGGCTTCTCAGAAGCAAAGCTCACAGTTATTACGTTAATCTTTTATCACCTTAAGATAGAGTGAAGTGCCATAGCATAGGAGAGCTTAAAGGAAAATAAATAATAGTTTACACATGAGAAGACTGGACAGCAAGGTAGAGTTAATCATAATGGTTAAGGTTGTCTTATCATTAAAAATACTCAGCATACATCAGTAAGGATTAGCTACAGGTATGTTGAAGATAGCCCTCTTGTTATCCTAGTATCCTTCAGGCTAAAAAACTGTGGCTCCCTGTGCAACTTTTCATCACCCTGGTTACTATATAAAAGACATGTTTTAGTTTTCATATGCTATTTTTTAAAAAAATTTATTTATTTTGAGAGAGAGCACATGAGCGAGCCAGGGGCGGGTAGAGAGAGAGGAGATAAAGACTCCTATATGGGGGGCGCCTGGGTGGCTCGGTCGGTTAAGCGGCCGACTTCGGCTCAGGTCATGATCTCGCAGTCCTTGAGTTCGAGCCCTGCGTCGGGCTCTGTGCTCACAGCTCAGAGCCTGGAGCCTGCTTCTGAGTCTGTGTCTCCCTCTCTCTGACCCTCCCCCGTTCATGCTCTGTCTCTCTCTGTCTCAAAAATAAATAAATGTCAAAAAAAAAAATTAAAAAAAAAAAAAAAAGACTCCTATATGGAAGCTCAGTATCACAACCATATCATGACCTGAGCTGAAATCAAGGATCAGAGGCTTAACTGACTGAGCCACCCAGGTGCCCCTTCCTGTGCCCATGTTTTTTTCAGGAGACTTATAAATAGGATAAGCTAGGAAGATAACTTTGGAGGTGCCTTGTTCATTATTGTATATATGTAGGTCCTACCCTATTTATCCCTGTCTCTTTTTTTGCTGTTTATGGTAATCCTTACAGAATGTAAAATAGAACCATTGCACAGCATGATTAAGGAAAAATTTCCACAAATGACACTGTCTGGTTTGATAAATGTGATTTGGTTTGAGCCCTTGAATGGACTTAGTTAAAAGGCACTCAAAGTAGGTCAATTTACAGAGGCACCAAAGAGATCAAATAAAAAAATTGTATTTTGGAAGTTCTCTGCTACAGTGGATAGACATTATTGACTGAGTTATTGGGTTTTACTATTGATACATGGCAAATGTTCACTGTACGTTATAATTTTTTTAAAAAATAAAACTGGAACTGTAGGGCATTTGAAATAATTTAGGGTATGTTTTACAAGTTCCGAGCTCTACTTCTGAGATCATATATAAAAATATCTGTAGTTAACTCTTTTTATTGCAGTTATTTAAGTACATTTTGATAGGTTTTAAAAATGAGCTGGTCATTCTGGGGAACACATTTATGTATTTGATATGGTAAGGAGTGTTTCTTAGGAACCAGAGGAGAGCTGTTTTGTCATAAGGCGTTTTCTTTAGTATAGTTCACCCACATTTGCATTGTTAATGGTAGCGGTGGAGCAGTGGTTTCATTTTTTGACAGCATCGCTGTTAATTGTTTAGTTGTGAATGTTAGTATATATCCGTACTTCACTTTTATTTGCCTCAATTTGCTCGTCTAACATTTTTGCTTTTCAAAATATGATCAAAGATGACTAAGTTAGGTGTTCCCCTGTGTAACTTGTACTAGGAAACATGGAAGATGCTTTGTGACTCTGAGGCAGTGTTGCTAGTCAGGAGGGTGGTCGTGTAGTGCCTGCTTGGAAAACTGCAGGTAAATACAAAGCTCATGCAAAATTCACTTTATGATTATTTGACCTTACAGTTCAGTTTCTGTGAGTGAATTCTGTCACATAAACCTTGGTGTTATGGAGAAAAAAACTGTCTTAGTAACTTGAGAAGTGATTTTAGGTATGTTTATGGCAGTTCTGTTAAAATTTATGAACTCAACAAAAGTATTGTGTTAGTGAGATCACTTACCAAGACACATGCTAACAGCAGTGAAGTAAATTTTACTTTGCATATATATATTTTTAATTTTTTTACAGGCATATGAATGACTATTGGACTGATAGCACCGAATTATTTCAGGTCACAGAATAAAGTATATTAAAGGGGAAGAAGGAGGAAACTAGTATTTATTAAATGCCTTCTGTGTGTTAGATGTTAATGTTGGGTGCCTTCCAAATATTATTTTACAATCCTATGAGGATTTTGGCTGCATTTAGAACTTAAACTTGGAGACACTGAGGCACAGAGAAGAGGTTTCTCAAAGCTCCTAAAAGGTAGAGAAAGAATTTGCATGCTCTTTTTAAACTCCAAGTGCATGTTCATTTCACCACATCACAACACTCAGATTTGTGTTTATACAGTTTTGCTCTGTGACAAAATTTGGGGGATTTTTAACATTGAATTTCTTTACAAGAATAAATTAAGATGTGAAAATTGAGTAATATTGAAGACCTGTAGTTTCTTTTCAAAACAAGATTCTAATAGATTTAAAAGTATCTTAAAATATTTCATAAGAGAAGGGGAAATAATAGTTACAAATAGAGGGAGGGAGGCAAACCATAAGAGACTCTTAAATACAGAGAACAAACTGAGGGTTGATGGGGGGGCATTGGAGGGAGGGGAAAATGGGTGATGGGCATTGAGGAGGGCACTTGTTGGGATGAGCACTGCGTGTTGTATGTAGGCAAAGAATCTTGGGATTCTACCCCCAAAACCAAGAGCACACTGTATATACTGTAAGCTAACTTGACAATAAATTATATTAAAATTCTTTTAAATAGTTAATAAGAACTCTTTTGCAAATATAAGGATCAATTATAGTACCTTTTTGGTGAGTCACTTTTTAGATACTGATGCTTTTGGTTGACCTCGAATTAGTTTGTATGTCATTACCATCACCTCCTAACAAATTTAAAGTTTTTAAAAGACTTTTTAAAAGGTTACTTGTAAATGAAGTAAGAAGTCTGCAGCCCTGCTGCTCAGGTTTGAGTCCTGGCCTTACCCGTCCTGGCTGTTGTGATGTCTAGCAAGTTACTCTAGCCCTTTCAGTGTTGTTCCCTTCCCCCATTTCAATCTGTCAAATGGGGATAATACTATTTCATAGATATGTGGTGAGGATTAAATGAGTTAAATACAGATCCAACGTATTATTTTGCAATTCTGAGCTTTCAGTACGTTTGTTGTGTTGAAGAGCGTCTTCCAAGATTTTATATACACATTGGTTCATATTGCTTGATAAGTAATTCTTCTGGTACTTGAGAAGACCTCCTTAGAGTATTCTGCATTTTTGAAATGTTTATATATTATTATTTCATTTTATTAATTCAGGTTACATTTCAGTTATCCTAGATGCTAGTGTAATAGAAATGGTATTGTGGTTGTATTAGTTGTTTTCTTTGTAGCGATTAATACATGGTAGATGATATTAACTGTAGGATTGAATGGATTTGAATGTATTTTAGTCATGATTTTTTTTCTTTACAAATGCTTAATTTGAACCTCAATTTTATTGTAAAGAAACTACCAAAAATATAATTTTTTAATGACTGCTTAGATCTCTTACAAATTTTGTTCATCTTTTTAAATGCTATTTTTCTTTGTTTTTAGCTAAAAAGTGATCCTTTGCCTAAAACAGTCTTTGAAAATCAGCTTAAATTTTTTAAAAATAATAATGAGAATTACATTATTGTTTTCTTTTTCCTTGTTCTCTTAGCTTCACAATGAAGAGGATAATTCAGAGTCGTCTGCTGTAGAGCAACCATCGACTTCAAACTCAACACCGCAGACTGTTCCTTCTGCATCAGTACTTGAAACTGACTCTTCTCCTCCACCTTATAGCAGTATTACTGTGGAAGTACCTACAACTTCAGGTATTGTTTCTAGTTTGAAACGACAAGTAATATTTTTAATATCTCTCTCTTTTTTTTTAACCAGTATGGTTTTGTGTAATTATCGAGTCTATTAAGAGGCTTCCTGGTTTTATGATTTTTTAAAAAAAGGTTTTCCCAAGGATAGTTTGTAAAATGTTTACTCATATATTACTTGCCTCATATTCTTGTTGTTTTCAAAAAAATTATAAGTATAAACTTGCTTATGCTTATTACTATTTCCAACAGAGTAGCATATTGCTTTTGGAAGAAATAAATACATTGTATGTACACAACATATTTTTATATATTTGTGTTTGTGTATATCTACTTACATAGTTGTAAAACAAGGTACTATTGATGCTGAGTGTGAGCAGGAATGTGGTATGTGTGAACGGAGGTGAAGGGTGTACATAATGTTATCACATACATATGGTAGTAATTCCTGGGCATACGACAGTGGTTCCTGCTTCTTACTGTTCATCTTATCTTTTCAGGTCATTCTAAAGAAATACCCTCCTCAGTTTCTCCGGCCACAATTTGTATTTTCCCAGTAATGCTAAGCTAATCATTATATAATTTATTTTTTATTCTTTACTTTTATTCCAGTACAGTTAACATACAGTGTTATATTAGTTTCAGGTGTACAATAATTTAGCAGTTCTGTACATTTCAGTGCTCATCATGATAAGTGTACTCTTAATCCCCTTCACCTATTTCACTCATCCCTTTGCTCATGTCCTTCCGATAACCATTTGTTTGTTGTCTCTGGTTAATAGTCTCATTTTTGGTTTGTCTCTGTTTTCTTTCCTTTGCTCATTTGTTTTGTTTCTTAAATTCCACATATGAGTAAAGTCATATGGTATTTGTGTTTCCCTGACTTATTTCACTTAGCATTATACTCTCTAGCTCCATCCATGTTGTTGCAAATGGCAAGATTTCATTCTTTTTTTAAAAAGCTGAATAATACTCCACTATATACATACACACCATATCTTTTGTATCCTTTCATCTACCAGTGGACACTAGGACTTCTTCCATAATTTGGCTATTTGGCTATTGTAAATAGTGCTACAATAAATACAGGGGTGCATATATCCTTTCAGATTAATGTTTTCATGTTCTTTGGGTAAATACCCAGTAATGTGCGATTACTTGATCATAGGGTAGTTCTATTTTTGACTTAAAAAAATGTTTTTTTAATGTTTATTTAGTTTTTAGAGAGAAAGTGAGAGAGCACGCATGAGAGTTGGGAAGGGACAGAGAGAGACCGGAGACACAGAATCGGAAGCAGGCTCCAGGCTCTGAGCTGTCAGCACAGAGGCCGATGCAGGGCTCCAACCCACAAGCCATGAGATCATGACCTGAGCCAAAGTCAGACACTTAACCGACTGAGCCACCCGGGCACCCCCTATTTTTGACTTTTTAAACTTCCATACTGTTTTTCACAATGGCTGCACCAGTTTGCATTCCTGTAGCAGTGCATGAGAGTTTATTTTTCTGCACATCCTTGCAAACATTTGTTGTTTCTTGGAGTTAATCATTATATAATTGAAAAAATTTTAGGGGCGTCTGGGTAGCTCAGTTGGTTGAGCGTCCAACTTTGGCTCAGGTCATGATCTCACAGTTTGTGAGTTCGAGCCCTGCATGGAGCTCCCTGCTGTCAGTGCAGAGCTTGTTTGGATCCTTTATCCTCTTCTTTCTCTGCCCCTCCCCTGCTTGCACTCTCTCAAAAATAAATATTTAAATTTTTAAATATGCTTTCGTATACGATTGTAAATAACCTCTACGTATTTTATGTATTCTTTAGGAAACACTTTTTAAATCTATTATAAGAAACATTTTAATATTAGAAGACCCTTCACTAGAGTATTTCATCTTTCTTGTCTCTTATTCTGTAATCAATATCAATACTTCTCAAACTTCTGCCAACTTTATCTTGTTACCATTTCTGCTTCTACAAATTTTATCTAGACCATATGGGTGTGTAAAAAGATCATACCATTTACTTTTTCCATTTACAATTTTATGCAATTGCTGAAAATGATTTTCTTATGAAGGTATTCTCACTAATTTACTAAAGAAGTAAATGCTTACTCCTTTTATTTGTATATAATGTTTATTTGATCAGTGTGCTTGTTTAGTGCCCAGTTTGATGGACAGTTTTTATATTGATTTATGTCAGTTTTATGTGTCTTTGGCCATAGGATTTAACAGCTGGATTGGTGCTAGCTAAAATTTATTTTGGGCTAATTTTTTTTTGATTATTCTACGAGTTTCCAGAATATAGTGCAGTGAATTTGCTATTCTAGTCTAGGTAAAAGAAAAACAAATCTATTTAATGGTAGTCTTGAAGAAAGAAAAGGAGTTATTTTCCTGATGCTTTGCCTGTGTTTGAATGATGGACAATGCTAAGATTGAAATTATAGGTTTTTTTCTTGTGGCCACCATTGCCTGGCTGTATAACAAGCTACCACAAACCAAACAGAGTAAAGTAGCAGTCATTTAGTGTTATCAGTTCTCATGGTTTTTGGGGTGGGCTAGACTCAGTTATGCGATTGTCTCCCAGGATCTCATGTGATTATTATCTTTTGGTGACCTGGAGCTGGAGTCATCTTGAGGCTTCCTTATTTACATATTTGGCAGCTGATGCAAGCTTCCGCTGGGGCCTCCGCTGAGACTGTTGGCTAGAACACCTGTACGTGACCTCTTGTGGCCTGGGCTTCCTCACTGAATGGAGGCTGAGTTCCAAGAACAAGCCAAATAGAATCTGTGTCACCTGTTGTGGCATTACCACTCAAGTCACACAGTGTCACGTCTGCCACATTTGATTTGTTAGAAGTGAGTATCTGGGGTTAGTCTTTATTCAAGACAATTAGTCTCCACCTCTTGATGGGAAGAGTTTGAAAGGATAAAGGAGGTTTCAGTACCTTTAAAACTGTCAATGGCTTCTTCCTCCATCACTGAACCTTTTCCTTGTCAGTCGTCTTCACTTTGGTAAATGGCTCCACTAGGCCAGAAACCTTGAAGTCATCTTTTTGGGTCTTTATCACAGAATTATGTTTTTTTCTCCTTTAATTTTTGACATAATGAAATATGTTATTACTAGATTTCTTTTTAAGCCAATTCATTTCTGCATTCATAGACTAAATTGTTACCATATTCTAATCCATTCTGGATTTATATTTGTTAATGTTTTTTTTCCCAAAAGTTTTGCAATTTTATTAGTGGGATCTTTAACCCTTGTACTGTCTTTGTGGTTTTAGTATTAATATTATGTATGGAAGCAACATAGCATGAATTGAGAAGTTTCTCATTCTTCTATGCTCTAGAATAGTTTTGATAATGGAGCATGTCATTTTTTTTTTTTTAATTTTTATGTATTTTGAGAGAGAGACAGTGTTAGTGGGGAAGAGGCAGAGAGAGAGAGAGAGAGAGAGAGGGAGAAAGAATCCCAAGCAGGTTTCACACTTAGTGTGGAGCCTGACATGGGGCTTGATCTCACAGCCATGAGATCATGACCTGAGCCAAAAATTAAGAGTCAGATGCTTAACCAGCTAAGCCACCCAGGTGCCACACAGATCATGTCATTTTTAGAGATTGGATAAATTTCCATTGTAAGACAGGTTGTCCTTGCTACCTAGGTATTCAGTTATTCTTATAATCTGTATGACTACTGGTCTCTTATTTTTACACTTGTACTAAAAGGCCATTCATGACTGTAATTGAGCACAAGAACTGAGTAATTCTAGAAGTTTGCTTCTCTTTAATGAAAAACATCTAGTGTTTTTCTTCAGCCTTTTACTGTTAAATTTTAAGCATGGACAGTACGAGTTTTCTGTGGAGATTATGTTCTTCAGTAGGTCACTTTATGACTGGTTTTATAGATCTGAGCACCATCAATAATAATAGTTGACATTTGTATAATGCTTTACAGTTTACAGAGTCCTCTTGACTACTCTTAAATCCTGTCATATAACAGCAAGTAACAGCCTTGCTGAGTCAGTTTTATGGATGAGAAAGTAGAGCTTCATAAAGTGCTTAAGTGATTTGCTTGAGGTCACACAACTTAAGACGAGCAGCTAGGATTGGAGCTCTCCAGACTTTAAATTTTCTGGTTGAGAACTGCCGCCTTAAAGGGCAGATAAAAAATAAGTAAAATTAACCAGTGAAAGTTAAAACTATAGCAGTGCTTTTTCCCAGTTTGCATTGCATTTGTTAGTTTCATTTTGCCTTTCACGGGAGTTAAAACTTTTCAGAAATTACATATCTGTTGTTAATGTAAAAGATCTCATCCTCTTGGGTAATGTATGTCATTGTTCCAGTTTTTAAATTTATAATTTTAATGTTACTGCCTTAAAATTTATAACATTGCTTTCACTTAAATTTTGCTTCTATTCGAGGCTTCAGAACTAAAGAAATCTATTTTCCTGACTGTGTGTGGTGTTTTTACATCTGAATAAGAAGTCATTTCTAAGGATTTATGACCCTTGTACCATTTTGGTGGTGCTCAGTGTTCTGCTGCTACTAGCATTACCTGTCATTGGATTAAAAATTGCCTAGCTTCATATCCTTAGCTCTTATTGATAGCATTTAAAAAACTTCTTTTAAAACCAGTATACATTAAAATACAAAAGGAAAAGAATTGCTAGAGTGAAATGTGTTTTCATGTGGAAATGCAAGAAATTCTGATAGAGAAAATTATAAACCGATATAGAAAATGTGCAAATACTGTATTTATAATCGAGGAAATCACGAAAGTGATGTCAGACATTGGGGTGTGGACAACCTTGAGAGTCTGATTTTCTTGGCAGTGATGCTAGCATGAGTCTAATCAGTATATCAACCTGTATGTATCGCTTTACCTGTACTGCTGAAGTTGGTGATAAGTGATGCAGGGTTTTTTTTCTAAATTAGCACTCTTTGGGGCTCCTGGGTGGCTCATTTGCTTAAGCGTCCAACTCTTGGTTTCAGCTCAGGTCATGATCTCACAGGTTCGTGAGTTCGAGCCCCGCATCAGGTTCTGTGCTGGCAGTGTGGAGTCTGCTTGGGATGGCAGTGTGGAGTCTGCTTGGGATTCTCCTTCTCTCTCTCTCTGCTCTGTCTCTGTCCCAACTTGCTCTGTCTCTGTCACTCTCCAAATAGATAAATAAACTTAAAAAAAAAAGTAAAATTAGCACCCTCCCCTTGCTATTGTGTTATATTTCTAAAGATCATATTTTAAAAATCATCTAAAAATTGGGGATGGAAAAATTCTTCATAAAAAGAAACTCTGAAAAACTAGGTAGATATGGAAAAAAATGAGAAGAGGGGGAGAGGAGTAAAAAAGAACTAAAAATCACCAGTCTTTTTTAGGAAAGAGAAATGTTGAGTTTGCTGAAGAGATTTGGACAGTTGCTAAAACTGACATGTAAAAAAAAAAATGAACCTCACATGTTATGAGAGCAAATATTGGTAATTAGGAAATCCCTGGACTCTGCCACTTGTTGGTTGTGTAATACTGGGCAAATTCCTTAAGTTTTCTGAACTTGAGAGTTGCTAGGATTAATGTCTTTAGAAGTGGCATATTAAATAATGAGTACTATACAAGTGTTGTTATTCCTGATACTTCTACTTTTAGGCTATGAGATTATGAGCAAGTAAATTAAATTCTTTGAGCATAGCAGTAGGTAGAATGGATGCTCATATGTGATGACTTTCTCACCTCCCTTGTCTTGTACAGATTTTCAGATTTCATTCTTGATATTTTTGTTTTTTGTAATAGCCTTTAGATGATATTTATGAGTCTTTTCCCTTTATAATAGATATGGGACTAAACTAACACATAGGATTGAATTAGTAACTTACATACTACCTAGCTTTATAAAATAAGACTACAAATAGCAGTAATAGTCTTTAGTAGCCTGTTGTAAATTATTAAATTATGTTTTTGACTATAAAAATTTTATTAAATAGTTTGTTTTAATGGTTGTCCTTTTTTAATCCCTTTCTTCAGATTCAGAAGTTTACAGTGAGTTTTATCCCGTGCCACCTCCCTACAGTGTTGCTACCTCCCTTCCTACATACGATGAAGCCGAGAAGGCCAAGGCTGCTGCCATGGCGGCTGCAGCAGCAGAAACAGCTCAGAGAGTAAGGCGGTCTGATTGCTTCCTTTTGAGAATATCGTCTAATAATTCTGAGTACATTCAGTCTGTCAGAAATAGTTCTCTAAGAGTGTTTGTGCATGTAGATTGTTTTTTAGTATTTTCTCTACTACTACTTATGTGTGTTGTCATGCTATGGTGAAATTGGCACTCTCCTAGTTAAATCCACCTTCTCCACCGTTTCTGTTTCTGTTTATTTCTATATCAGTCTTCCTCCTACACTCCATCTTAGTTTGTGGACATCCTAGTCCTTACAGTATGTTTACCAGTATGTTTCTTAAGTCTTGATTTGTCTTCCCTCACGTGCTGACTTTTACCCCCCTCACTCTAGTTACTGCATCCCATTGACCTCTTCACTGTTGATATCCTTATTTCCTTCTTTATATAATTTGGATTTTGTGGTCCTTAACTACAATCATAAAGCATCTTTTTTTTCCCTACTCAGTTGTGTATATTAGTATAGCCAGTCTAGTGACTCTGAATGAACTCAGTGTAGGTTAAAAAACACAGAGAAATAACATCACAAGGCCTCCAAATTATGTTTGTCAACCAACTTTTTAATATTTTTTGGCGTTTTAACACATCCCACACTAGAATTTTAGAATGATGGTCAAGGATTCCACCTGCCCCTTCTCCCCTTACTGTCTCAGTAGGAGAGCCAGTGATACATATGGATGCTACTTCCTTGTTCTGGTAAAGGAGTGACTATCTCAGTAGTGGACAGTCAACAAGATGCATGTGTGCTATTTTACAGTCCAGTAAAAGATGGAAGTTATTTCATTTCAGCATGGCTGCAAGCCGGGCTAGAGTTTGTTGCCCTTTTTTCTTGCTTTAGACGTTAGAGATGAGTACCATTTCAGAGTCCTAGATTCATCCCATTTTTTTTCAGGAAAAGACACCCAAACTTATGTTTACACAGAAAGCTAGAATGAGGTGAGGCATAAAGGGAGAGAAAGGAGTTTTTGTGTACAGCGTTCTCCTGCCATCAGGCCAGAGCCCAGCAAGTAGAGTATTTGATAGGTGAGTGTTTTCTCCTGGATGGGTTTCTTTTATCAGTACAGCACTTTCCATGCCTGCTCCCACTCCTGTACTCCAACACACAGAGTTAAATGTCAACATAAATAGCTTTGGGCACATAAGTAAAAACAGCAAGCCTCAAATTTATTATTTATGCCTTTTCCCTCTGAGGGGGAAAGCAAGTCTTTGTTAAGACCGTGGCATAAATACAGCTCAGTCAATAAGGGTTTTTTGATGCTTGGAGGAGAGAATCATAGAGAAGGAGCATAGATCTGTATAGAGTGTGGAGTTTCTATCAAAATCAACTCTAGGTTGCCTGGCACATATGTGGTTGTCCATGCATTGTATACATGCATGCACTCTCCGTGAACCAGAAGGACTCCTTTTCTCAGGGAGTGTCTCTCTAGAGACGTTGGAAATGGCAGAGGTCCTTAAAAGGATGTTAAGCAAGTTTGGGACCTCTATTGCCCTAACTTGCACACAGTAGGGTAGAACTCTCCAAAGAAAGAAGCAAGCCTTGTCTTGCTCTCTGTGAGGGAAAGCTTTTAGAACATGGCTTGTTCACCAGGTAGTCTTATCTTACAACCTAATAGTGAGCAGTGTTTGGTTTTTTGTACCTTATTTTAAAGTTTGTCAGTAACTTGTCTTTTGACACAAAAACTAACACTTTATAAGTTGTGAGCAACTCCAGGACGAGGACCTCGTGGTTACATTTCTAGCACCTCGCTATTATCTGGCACATACTTGGTATTTAATAAATTACAGTTTATTAAGTTGAATACTTTTTAAAAATTAGCAATGAAGAGAAAAATTAGGAAGAAGAAAATACCACACTTGTTCTCTTACAGCTTTTCATTTTAAAATATATTGGTGTCTTTTACCAGTTTTGGGATCTATAAAGCTGTGTTTAATGTAGTTGAAATTATCACAGAGTTTCTTTTATTTTTTAAGCATTTTATATAAATGTTTCTCTGTTATTTTAATGGTTGAGTGAAATTCCATGGAATCAATTATGCTACTGTAATTTAGTGGTCATTCCTCTCTGGTAAAGTTATCAGATTATTTTGAAATGTGTGTTGATGTGTCTATGTTTTACATTGTTAATGTCGTAAAAGTATCTTTGCATATATGTTTTCTTTTTACAAATGATGTGTGATAAAAATATCTGGACTGATATTTAGAAAAAATATGAAATGTTTATATTCTTGCTATCATACTGACTGGTTGGGAGGGGCTTACACTGGGTTTTAATGCTTATTTCTTGAATTCACTTGAAATTATACAAAATCTTACTGTGTATTTAGTCATTGCCAATCACTGAATTTTCTACGATATATGATTGCAGAGTACTTGAGGGATCTTTTGGCCCAAATAATGAGCAATATGGTTCTGAAAGTCTTTTTCTTTTGGCAGTGTATGTAGTGAGACTGCCATGAATATATTAGCATTTTCTTGACCAGTCTCCTGAGCCTCAGTTCCCACTAAGAAACACAAAGAGGACCAAGTAATGTTTCCACACACAGTGTTGAACCTTGGGTTTAGTGAACCCGATGTATTTTTAATGGTCACTAAACATGCCCACATCTCTGCCCTAGGGAGTGACACGCTCTCTCTTCCAAAGCTGTCTGCAATATAAACAGCCTTGAAAAGATAGTACAGAAGAAGGGCAGCCATTGCCTCCACCTGGAAGACAATCAGAAACATGAAGGACTCATCAAGAATTGTCTCCTGACAAGAGTCCACTGTTGGTGGGCGTTTAGATTGTATCTGATCTTTTGCTCTTATTAACACTGCTGCAACAAATTATCTTTAATACATGATTTCTTATGAGTGGGAATATAATAAGTAAATTTGTACAGAGTATTTCAAGAAGTGGAATGCTGGGTCAAAGGGTGTGTGGGTAAATTTTTTTTTCTTTTTTAAGAGTTTTTATTTCAGTTCCAGTTAACATACAGTGTGATATTAGTTTCAGGTATACAGTTTAGTGATTCAACACTTACATATGACACCCAGTGCTCATCGCAAGTGCAGTCCTTGATCCCTATCGCCTTTTTGACCCATCCCCAGCCCCTCTGGTAACCATCAGTTCTCTATAGTTAAGTCTGTTTCTTGGTTTCTCTCTTTCTCCCTATGATCCTTTGTTTTGTTTCTTAAATTTCACATATGTGAAATCATGTGGTATTTGTTTTTGACTGACTGACTTCGCTTAGCAAAATACTGTCTTTAGCTCCACATCACATCCACATCATTGCAAATGGCAAGGTTTCATTCTTTTTTATGGCCAAGTAATATTTCATTGTATGTATGTACCATGTCTTCTTTATCCATTCATCAATCAGCAGACACTTGGGCTGTTTTCATAATATGGCTATTGTAGATAATGCTAGTATAAACACTGAGGTGCGTGTCTCCCTTTGAATTAGTATATTTGTATTCTTTGGGTAAATACCTAGCAGGGCAGTTGCTGGATCATAAGAGTTATTTCTGTTTTAACTTTTTGAGGAACCTTCCTCCATTCTGTTTTCCGGAGTAGCTGCACCAGTTTACATTCCACCAACACTGCAGGAGGGTTCTGTTTTTGCCACATCCTCACCAACACCTGTTGTTTCTTGTGTTTTTGATTTTAGCCATTCTGACAGGTGTGAGGTGGTATCTCATTGTAGTTTTCATTTGCATTTCCCTGATGTTGAAGTATGGTGAGTACTTTCTTGTGTCTGTTGGCCATCTAGATGTCTTCTTTGGAAAAAAAATCTATTCATGCCTTCTGCCCACCTTTTAATTGGATTATTCATTTTTTGGGTGTTGAGTTTTATAAGTTCTTCATACATTTTGGATACTAACCCTTTTTTAGATATGTCTTTTGCAGATATCTTCTCCATTCCATAGTTTGCCTTTTAGTTTTGTTTCCTTCACTGTGCAGAAGCTGTTTGTTTGTTTATTTATTTATTTACTTATTTATTTTTGAGAGAGAGAGAGAGAGCGCAAGCAGGGGAGAGGGGGAGAGAGAGGGAGACACAGAATCCGAAGCAGGCTTCAGGCTCCAAGCTGTCAGCACAGAGCTGGATGTGGGGCTTGAACTTATGAGCCACAAGATCATGACCCGAGCCAAAGTGGGATGCTAAACTGACTGAGCCACCTAGCCGCCCCTATTTACTTACTTAAAAAAATTTTTTTAATGTTTATTTTTGAGAGAGAGACAGAATATGAGTGGGGGAGGGGCAGAGAGAGGGAGACACAGAATTCGAAACAGGCTCCAGGCTCTGAGCTGTCAGCACAGAGCCTTACCTGGGGCTCGAACTCATGAACTGTGAGATCATGACCGGAGCCGACATCAGATGCTTAACGGACTGAGCCACCCAGGTGCCCCAGAAGCTTTTTATTTTGATCAAGTCCCAATAGTTTATTTTCTCTTTTGTTTCCCTTGCCTCCGGAGAGATGTATCTAGTAAGAAGTTGCTACGGCTAATGTCAAAGAGGTTACTGCCTGGATTTTCCTCTAGGATTTTAATGATTTTGGGTCTCATATTTAGGTCTTTCATCCATTTTGAATTATTGTTGTGTATGGTATAGGAAAGTGGTCCAGTTTCATTCTTCTGCATGTTGCTGTCCAGTTTTCCCAACAGCATTTGTTAAAGAGACTGTCTTTTTGCCACTGGATATTCTTTCCTGTTTTGTTGAAGATTAATTGACCATATAGTTGTAGGTTACATTTTTATTTTTGATAAATATTGCCAAGTTGCCACCCATAGAGGTCATATAATTTAGACTCCACCAATGATCATGAAAATTCCTCTTTCCCATTGGATGCAAATGCACAGTGTCAGTCACATCTTTCTTCACATAATTTTCATTAATCCAGTATTTAGTTTTTATCTTTTTTGTTTAACCCTTTTTAAGGGTGCCCATGAAAAATTAATTCTTGCTAATGTTTTTGATTACTTTGTGCCAGATATTGTATTCTCTGTATCATTTTGTCTATACAACAAATTGAGGACATTTGATTTTATTTAAATTTTTATCTTTATACTTAAGATAATAAAGTTGTAATTGGTTTTTAGTGTGCTATTCTAATGTTACATGTTTTACAGATTCAGGAGGAAGAGTGTCAACCAAGAGATGACTTTAGTGATGCAGACCAGCTCCGAGTGGGTAATGATGGAATTTTTATGCTGGCGTTTTTCAGTAAGTGATTTTTCATTTCCACATTGTTTCTTTGGGTATACTGGCTACATGTGTATTTAAAGTAACATAGATAGTGAAGAAAGGCAAATATTGTTAAAGTGTGTCTAATTAGTGTAAAATATAAATTGTTTCTGATATGTGATCATGTGAGACCATAAAAATCCTAGAATTTATTAAACACAACTGTGTATTGCAATCATTATGCTAGATACTGACTGTATAGAGTTATATAAGCATATTTAAGCTAAATATGTTTTTGCATGAAAAATGTTGCATGTCCATGCAGTGATGTAGGACCAGGCAAAATGAAACTATTAACTTCTGCTTGTGGGGCAAAGGACTTCCATTTGAGCGTCTTTATAAGGCACGAAAGAAGGGTTGGAAAAGGAAGTATTTTGGGCAACTGGAATAATGTGATTTGAGACACAAAAGAAAGCAAGTATGTCTTCTTTGGGGGAATGGTAAGTGATTAGAAGACCAGAAACCTAAGTAAGATTTTTTTTTAACATGTTGCAGAATTCTTAGTTTAATATCTGAACTTATAAAGTATACTTTATACTTTGAGGGAAGACTGTGTTATAGTTATTATTTAAATTCCTAATACAGGGATTGGCATATAGTATACTCAGTACATAATGTTATGACACCTGAATTGTTTAATTGCTAAAATTAAGTTTTAGAAACCCAATATTCATGTAAGTAAATTTCTTAGACTAGGATATGGTGAATTTCTGCCCTCAACCTGGTTAAATGACCAAGCTTTCACAGAATGCTTATTTCATTCATTTTAAGTATAATGTTTATTTTGATAATAAAACTGAGGAATATTTTACTTATTTAAAGTATCACATTCAAATTTAAAAATAGAAAATTCTTCTTGAGTTACTTTTGAGTCTGGGAAATCACTAATCCTCCATTTTGAAATGGTTTCTTGCTTGCTTGCTTTCATTTCACCTGCTGAAGAATAGAAGTAGATAACCACTCAGAAATGGTAGGTGAGTGGGAAGATAGTTACGTTTTCTCTTCAAATTTAGTACCTTATGTTCTGCTTCACAGCCAGCTAATGTATATGCAATATTTAAATCTTGTGGTTTTAGTTAAAGTTTGTAATTAGATACAATGTTGGGTATGGTAGAAAGGAACACTTTGGCTACAGATAACTACTGTCTTGTGCTGTCAGTCTAGTAAACTGGCTTTTTTCTTAGTTTTAGTTTAACTAGTAAGCCTTTATTATCAAGTCTTCCACATATTTTGCTAAGAGCGTAAATATTAATTCCTCTAATGGTTATAGCTTTTAAAAATCTTAATTGAAAAAGAGAATTTAAATTAATTGCGCTATTTTTAGTATAAAGACCTGTTTCTTAGGAATAAAAATGTGATTTAATACCATCTAGTTATTTGACCCCGAGCTTGTGATTATTTCTCTATTTCTCAATTTCACTTAACCCTGCTGTCTTTTTAACCTTTATTTTTTTTTAGATTTGAAAACATTTTTTTTGATTAAACAGTGTTGTGTTTGGTAACCTAGACACGTGGTTGACCTTATTTGGCCTGTGGTGGTATATAATTTAATATAAATATATTTAATGTATTTAGTGTAAATCACCTACTTTTACTGCATTTTTACTAATGCCTCTACACCTTATTTTTTTATGCATCCCATTCTATAAGTACTGCACCAATATTATAAGAGTAAAAATATATATTATTTTCAGACTTCATTTCCTAATATATTTTTTTGTGGTAGACTGTAGGCCAGTGTTTGAGTTTATTTGCTTTGATGAGCATAGATTTATTTGTGATCACTACCATCTAGTGGCTGTTCTTCAAATTGCAACTTGGTATATTTTTCATGCTTCCACTATCTAATAGTAGCTATTGTCTAGATTCTGTTCTATTTTCTATTTCTGTGGTTCAGAAATAGATTTTTTTTAATTTTTAAAAATTTTTCATTTTAATTTCAGTACAGTTAACATAGTGTTATAATAGTTTCAAGTGTACAATATAGTGATTCAGCAGTTCTGTATATTTTCAGTATTCATCATAAGTATCTTCTTTAATTCCCATCACTTATTTCACCCATTCCCCTCCCCCACCGCCTCCTGTCTGGTAACCATCAGCTTGTTCTCTATAGTTAAGAGTCTGTTTCTTGGTTTGTTTCTCTCTCTTTTTTTTTTGTTTGCTTGCCTTTGTTTCCTAAATTCCACATGAGCGTAATCATATGATATTTGTCTTTCTCTTATTTCACCTAGCATTATACTCTCTAGCTCCATCCTTGTTGTTGCAAATGGCAATATTTCTTTTTTTTTTTTAGCTTTTTTTTACGTTTATTCAGTTTTGAGAAACAGAGAGAGTGCAAGCAGGGGAGGGGCAGAGAGTGAAGAAGACACAGAATCCGAAGCAGGCTTCAGGCTCTGAGCTGTTGTCACAGAGCCCAATGCAGGGCTCAAACCCATAAACTGTGAGATCATGACCTGAGGCAAAGTCGAACATTCAACTGACTGAGCCACCCAGGTGCCCTGAGATTTCATTTTTTTTTTAATGGCTGAATAATATTACTCTGTGTGTGTGTGTGTGTGTGTGTGTGTGTGTGTGTGTGTATACACATCACATCTTCATTCATCTATCGGTAGACACTTGGGCTGTTTTTCATAATTTGGCTATTGTAAATAATGCTGAAATAAACATAGGGGTGCATATATCCTTTTGAATTAGTGTTTTTATATTCTTTGGGTACGTACTCAGTAGTGTGATTACTGGATCATAGGATACTTCAGTTCTCACTTTCTGAGGGACTTCCGTAGAGTTTTCTACAGTGGCTGCACCAGTTTGCATTCCTACCAGCAGTGTGTGATGGTTCCTTTTTTTCCACATCCTCACCACACTTGTTGGTTGTCAGAAATAGATTTTCTTTAATATGGTTTATAGCTTAAGCATTTCAGGTAATAAAAGTTGTGTGAATACAAACTACGGTGAATATCAGTAAGAATATTTCAGTTAAAACTCTTTGGTGGCTTAATTCTTGCCTATTGTGTTTCAACATCCATTTTTCAGTCTCTTACCATAGGTAATCCTAAAAAAAGTTTACACATAAATTTGTAAAATAATTGAATGTTTATGTTCAGAAAATGTAGAGAAAGAAATGTATGTATCCCTTGATAATTTTTGCTTTTCATAATCCCTTGAAGTGTCACAGCAAAATGTCTCATACATGCCTAACTTGCTTGTTTAACAGACTTCTTAAGACAATGGAATGAAAGTCAGTCATTATTTAAAAGCTAGAAATTAAGATTGAATTCATTGGATAATTGATAGTCTGGAAATGACCTTGAACTTTAGTGCTTAAAAATGGAATGGACTCTGTTTAGAAAACTTTACTTCTAGGGTTTATTCCTACCTTTTATACTTACTGTAGTGATCTCTGTGGTGTGAACATTTTGTAACTTTACTAAATGAGAGCTTGTTACTACATGGAAAGAGCTTTGAAAACAAAAAATCGAGTTTGGGTCTTACTTATATCAGTGTTCTAACTTTAAATTTTAAATAATTTTGAGCATTAGTTTCTTCATAATGGGCTGGTAACAGCTGCGTTTCATGATTTTTGTGAGGCTTAGAAGTGATATGATTAAAGCATTTGCCCAGTTGCTACACAAATACCATAGATATGATGTGTCCTTCTCAGTGCATCGTATCAGGAGGCAGTGATCCAGTTATGTCTTTTTACTGGTGATGTCAGTTCTCATCAGGTTAAGGTGGTGTCTGCTAGCTTTCTTCACTGTTTTTTCCTTTTGTAATTAATAAGTGTCTTGTGGCTTTTGAAAATTTTAAAGTAAAGTCTTATTAATGGATAACTGTAGTGTACAATATTGCTTTCTAGGCTGTTCTGCTACCCTCTTTCTGTAGATGGGAGGTATATGTAAGAAAGAGATCACTGCATAGAAGACATGAAAGGCTTGGATGTGCCTATCCTACCTATACCTCTTACTTGCTTTGTGAGTTTATGTGGCACTTTGCTGTTCTAGGTCTCAATTTGTCCTTCTGTAGAATGGAATTAATTCTGACTTTGCCCTTCTTAAAAGGCTAATGAGAAGATCAAATAAGTTAAAATATGTGAAATGTCATAAATTATAGAGTGCTGTTGGGTGAAGGTAGTTCGTAGTAATGTTCTCCTTCCACATCCTTAATTGAGAATTCACCTTTTACATGATTTAAACTAATTGGCAGCCTTCTTTCAAATGTCATTAACCTGTCTGACTCACTTTCATACAAAGAAGGCACTGTGAACGTGACTGTGGAGAATGTAATTGGAGCAACACTTGGCATTCTTTACCAACTTTTCTTAATTGCCCTGCTTTGCAGCTGCTCGCTCCCCCCAGTTTTATTTTTTCTAAGGAATATAGGTTTTGGAAGTCTGTTCCTTCTTTGGATTCCATGTTGGGCCTTGACTGTGTGGCGACTAGGTGCCCTATGCCTTTTAAGCTTTGTCCTAAGTTTCCAGGGAAACATGGCACAAATGAAGTAAAGCTGAAAGAAAAGTGTTCCTGTCTTTTTCCCTAGGCATATTACATTCACCTGCCTCTACTACATGTTTCTTTTATGGATTTTACACACTTAAGGTTTAGCATACATTTATTTTCTTTTTTGCCAATTCAGACATGTCATAGAGGATTCAGAATTCAATGCTTCTGCCCTTTCTGTGTTTTAAGACCTGTTCAGCTTTACTTGCTATCTTATAGGCCAAGGCCATAAAAGGTGAATCTGTTGGGGCCCCTGGGTGGCCCAGTTGGTTAAGCATCCCACTTCAGCTCAGGTCATGATCCTGTGGTTCGTGAGTTCAAGCCCTGCGTCGGGCTTTCTACTGTCAGCACGGAACCCTCTATAGATCCTCTGTCTTTGCCTCTCTCTGCCCCTACCCTGCTTATGCTCTCTCTGTCTCAAAAATAAAATAAACATTCAAAAATTTTTTTTAAAAAGTGAATCTGTCTACACTCAAGTAGTCACCAACTTTGTTTTTTTCCTAGTGCTTAAATCATTTACAGATGGATAAAGTTATGTATTAGTCTCTTAGAGCTAATACCACCATCTGGGTGGCTTAAACAGTGGAAATTTATTTTCTCACAGTTCTGGAGGCTAGAAGTCCAAGATCAAAGTGCTGGAAATTTTGGTTTCTGGTGAGGCGTCCTCTTCTTGGCTGTGGACGGCTGTCTTGCTGTGTCTCACATGGTCTCTTTTCTACATGTGGGTGGAGAGAGAGCTCCCTTAGTGCTCTTCCTCTTCCTATAAGGTCACCAATCCTAGTGGATTAGGGCTCTACCTTTATATCCTTAGTTATCTCCATAAAGGCCCTATCTCTAAATTCAGTCACACTGGGGAGTTAGGGTTTTAAGGAGACACAGTTCAGTCCATAATACGTTATATTGCACGAGCATAGCTTGTAGGAATCCCTGCTGCTGGCAGAGTGCAGAAAAAGAAAACATGATGACTCAATAGGTACTTTTTTGTTTTTTGGATCTTATTTCTGGTGTGGGTACAGTGGTATGTGTACTAGATACCAGTAGATCTGATTTTGAAGAAAACAGTGTTGAATTTTCCCCTGAACTAAACATGCTCAGAGGTGAAAATGCACTTTTGGAATATTTCGCTGTTTTGTATTTTCCCCATCAGTGCTTCCTGTGTTTTAACCATGTGACATGCTTGTAAAATGATAGACTGAGGCATCACTGGGATAAAGTAATAAGTTGCTCATGGCTGCTGGCAGTCTGTCCTCTGCCCCAGACCTCACCCACCTGCTGAGGAGGAGGAGAGTAACTGTCTCAGCCAGTCACAGCACACGTATGGCACATAGGTTGGGAATCTTTACTGCTATTTATTAATGTAAATTCTTTATTTTAAATAGACAGGAAGATATTACATAAAGCTGTTGCATGGTTTCTCCACAGATAACACAAATATTAACCCATTGGATGTAGAACAGCTATGTCTAATAGTATATTCTATGATGCTGGAAATATTCTGTATCTCTGCTGTCCAATATGGTAGCTACAAGCCAGATGTGACCATTGAGCACTTGACATGTGGCTAGTGTGACTGAGGGACTAAATTTTAAATTTCCTGTCATTTTAATTAATTGAAGTGTAAATATCCTGCTTTGTAGAGCAGGGTAGGTTCCTGGAGCAAGTGGAAGAAGCAGTGTGGCTGGGGGGCACTGGATAACAGATGCAGAGGACATCGAAGTACTGATCAGTATCTGGGTTTACAAAAAAGAACATGTGGAGTGTAAACAAGTTTTATTTCCAGTAGTGTCACCTGAATTTTTTTTTTTTTTTTTTTTAAAGATACAACCTATTCTGTAAAGAGATCATCTTGTATGGGTAGTAATAATGGCTACCATTTCTTTAGGGATCACCATGTGCCAGATTCTATACCATGTTAAACTCTTTAAATTGATTATCTCACTTAATCCCCTTATCAGCCTTGTGAAGTAGTACTACAGATCAGAGAACTGTGGCTCACCAGAGTCAGCAGTGAGTCCAAGGTCATTTATCTAGTGAGTGAGTACACTTTGACTCAAACACAGGTCTCTTATTTCAAAATTCATTCTCCTCACTGTTGCACCATATAACATAGCTTACCATAAATGATCAGGAAAGCATTTGGAGAAAGAAGAAATTATAGAAGACATTGGGAAGGAAGAAATTACAGGAGTAGGGAAATTGCTTTGAAGAAACAGCTATTTCATTTAAATTTATCCTAAAATGTTTCCTCTCTGTCTTCAGAATTCTGAAAAAGTCAGCATTTCTCTAGGTAATTTACTTTGTTTACCCTGAGAGTTGGGTGGAGATATTTGGGGTATGAGGATGGGCAGTGAACAGGACAAAGTTCTGTTCAAATTGATCTTCGGTTTTACTATTGTTACTGTTATTATTTGATAATGTTACTCTCTTGGACACAGGGCACTCTGATTATATCTCAAGGACCTGTGTCAGAATGGTTTCTGCTACAAGTAATAGAAAACCCTCATTCAACTATTTTAAATAATTAGGAGATTATCTCACAAAACAGAAAATCCATGAACAAGCAGATCCCAGCCGTAGCAAGTATCAGTGCTATAGCTCTGCTCCTCCTGGATTTCCTTCCTTCTCTAGCCTGTTTAGAGTTACAGTTTAATCCTCAGGCTGATAGCAAGATCCCTGCAGTGGTTCCAGGTATCACATCCAAACTAGACATCTGGGGGAAAGCAGTATTTAAAAAAAAAAAATGTATGTATACACACACACACACACACACACACACACACACACACATTTAGTAGAAATTCATAAACTAGGCAAGAGTGTAATAAACTTCTATGTATTTATCACTCAGATTCAACAGTGATTAATTTAGAGCCACTGTTATTTAACCTATATTCCATTCTCCATCTCCTTGATGTGTTTTTAAGAACTGAAGAATGGTTTTCAGAAATCCTATTTCAAAAAAAAAATTGGCAGGGAGTTTTGGCCTCCTGTGATTTTTTCCCCCCCCAGACTACTCAGGATTCACCTTTTGGAGTTAAGTATGGAGTCCAGACTTCCCTAAAATAAAGACTTTATAGGTAGGTGGATTCTTCAGGAGGGGGAAAAACAGGTTTTGTTAAGTAGGAGGAAGAGGCAATGAACAGTATCTTCTCTGGAAATACTTTATAATTTATGTGACTCATCTTTAATATTGCTTTTTAAAAAATCCAGTTTGGTTGGCTGATTGCTTAGGCTGGGTTTATTGGGTGGGATCACAAGGGAGCTACCCTGTGACTTGGTTTATTATTAGCTGGTTTATTATTATTACTATTATTATTATTATTATTAGCTGGTTTAAAAATGCAGTTTAACCTAGTGGTGACACATTTTAAGGAATTGATTCCTCTTGGCCAAACTGACAAGAAACCAAGCGTACCTGTTTGTTAATGTGTAGTTAATAACTAATACATTTGCAAAAGGTAAACTACAGTCTATAAAGAAGACTTAATTGGTACAGAGTCAAAAGAAAGGGGAGTGTTATTTCCATTGTGCAGTAAAGTAGTGTTAATATTATGTCTTTGTTACTTTGTTTCCGAAGTGTGATCTTTAAAAGAACTTTTTACTTCTCTTGCTTTTAGTGGCATTTATTTTCAACTGGCTTGGGTTTTGTTTATCCTTCTGTATCACCAATACCATAGCTGGAAGATATGGTGCCATATGTGGATTTGGACTTTCATTGATCAAATGGATCCTTATCGTTAGGGTGAGTGTTTTGATAGCGTCTATTACTCTTATCTCTAAAATTAAAATGTATGAAAATCTGTCTGTGGTTCATGAATGTTCATTTTATGTCTAGGAGTTCAATTATTTTGAGACTTATTCTTACCTCTTATTATTGTAGTGATCTCTGTGGGATGAACATTTTAAATGAGAGCTTGTTTACTACGTGGAAAGAGCTTTGAAAACAGAAAAAATTGAGTTTGAGTCTTATTTATATCAGTGTTCTAACCTTAAATTTTTAATTTTTCCTGAGCATTAGTTTCTTCATAATGGGTTGGTAATAGCTGCCTTTCAAGATTTTTGTGAGTCTTAGAGGTGATAGAATTAAAGTATTCACCCAGTTGCTCCACAAATGTGCTCAGTAAACTGTGTCTATGACTATTGTGATCAGTCAAAACATAAAAATTTCTATCAGTAAATTGTCACAGATTTAGTTATTTTCCCACTCTTTTGGGGGAGGGGGTAGCATTAAGAACTCAAAAGTAAACTAAGGCCCCTGAGGTGGCTATCAGAACTCACCTTTTTTCCTTTATGTTCCTTCTCAGCCTTTCTTCTCATTTCTCTGTTGTTCCTGGGATTCACCCTCTGTCTACTTCTTATCACTTATGAGATGGTGTGTTGGGAGATAATGCCAAGTCCTCTTCTTTCTCCCATCTCAAAGCTTGTCCCATAATAAATTTCTGTGTCCATTCCACCAGCAGTAGTGTTGTTAGCATAGCTTTCCCCCAGCTCTTTGCCTTTTGAAGGCCCCCTTTGGCTCCTTTTTATGAAGCCTTTTCCCTGGTTTCTTTAGGGTAAGGCCTAGGAGAATGATTAGGAGTGCCTTTATTTATTGTTTTAATAAGTTTTCTTACAAGTAACCTATACATTTAAATGCTATTCTACAGTTGATAAAATGCGTAATTTCAACAAGTCATATTTATTTAAACATTGATTTCTAATTGAATGAATGCTCAAATGCTCCTAAAATATTCGGTACAGTCACATAGTAAAATGTCAGCTTCCCTTACGTGCTTCAGACACTTGTTATGCACCTATATTATCAAATTGATTTAAAAAATTAAAACTGGATTTAATGTGTTTTTGCTTTATTTTTAAACTTACTGCCTCCTAGAGTTTCAGTAATCTTATCAGACCTTGTCTGTGTTCAGACCAGATTAAATTTTTGGCTATTAATCAGTTGATTCTTGGGTGAGACCTTATTGCATGGCTTCTAAGATGATTAAAACTAGAGCCATTGTAAGAATAGCCCCCTGGCAGATTCTTTTTATAATTTCATTTCAGAAGTTGTGGAGTGGATTCCCACGATGAGCAGAAATCTGTTAAGGTGTTATGGACCATACAAATATAAAGAGATGATATAGGAGTAGATGATGTAGAAGTTACTACTAGAGAACCTCAAAAGAGTTGAAGTTAGATATGTCCATTGGTTATGGTTATATTAGTAATAGAACTAATTACTGTTATTCAAATAGGATTTCTCATCTTAGTCACAGAACACAAAATGAGTTGAGGACTGTTTTTTCAGTTCTCCTAAGCTTAATAAATGTGTGTATTCTAAATTTATAAAAAAGAAGGTAGTCTAGTCCATTATATGCAACCTATGCCCTAGGGGTATTAGCTCCTAATTCTCCCATAGTAGCCCTAGTTGGGAGGGGGTTGATTAGTAATTAACTCCAGTTAATGTGATAAGGTGGGGAACTTAAATTCAAAGACTGCAGGTGCTCAGAGCTTTGTAAGGTATATACTAGCATCAAGTTTGATCACCAGGACTATTTAGTTTCCCTTTATAATAGCGCTACTGAAGGGTACCTGACTGGCTCAGTCAGAAGAGCATGTGACTCTTGATCTCAGGGTCGTGGGTTCGAGCTTCACATAGGTGTGGAGATTACTAAAAAAAATAAACTAAAAAAAAAACAAAACCCAAAAACCATAAAATGTGCCTTTAAAAAAAATAAAGTACTCCTACTGAGTTAAGGTTAATGTCATGCCTTTAGTGTATACTGAGAATTGATACAAGAAAAGGATTTTTAAAGATCTTTTGTATAAAGTAATAATGGCAGCCATTCATTGAGTACTTACTATGTTCCAAGCAGAATTCGTTACCAACATCAAATTCTTGACCCCCTACCTGTATCAGTGATGCTCATGACAATGCAGCCATTATATTGATGATGAAGCTAAGAATAAAAAAAAGTCTAGTAACTTGCTCCACATCCCATAGTTTGTATGTGAATTAGAAACTAGCTTGGTCCCAGTTCAGTGCATGTTCTCTTGGTTCTGTACTGCCTCTATGACACTGCATTTTGACTTTTACTATAATGCTCCAAACAATAAATTCCCTGTGGAGCTCAGTGCTGAGAGAAAGGGTTTCTCCTAAAAACCTGTTTTATTTTATTAGACAATAAGTAATTTATAAATCATACTGCAGCTTTTCTTTTTGTTTCTGAGTTGCCATGAACCTCAGATTTAATGTAAATATCTTTAGCCAATTCTGGTATTATTTCTGTCTACGGCTTTTGATCTTTTTATTATTTGTTTGAAAATGCATATGTGTTTTGTTAAAAACTAACAACTCTTTTTGAAAGTAGACAGGATGTAAACAATAAAATGCTGGTGTTACATTAATAAAATAAAATTAGATAAACTCCTGTTGTCAGTTAATTTATTTTTCAAAATTTGATTTTTGCATCCTGTGATTGGCCAGTCAACATGATGGATTTATTCATTAAAAAACCCAACTTGGCTCAGCCCTGCGACTGTTGGTATTTTAAACATTTTTGCTCACTCAGTAATGAGTTCAAAAGCTTATTAGTTTATCCTTTTTACGTAGTGGACTTTACAAAGTCTCTCTTCGATTTCAAGGTGAAGGTAATTATATTTTTTACCCAGAAGTAAATAAAAACTAACTTTGGTAAATATTTTTGGTGAAGAATGATGATGTTCTTTTCTGGTTGTCTCTTGCCTGTTAGTATTATTTATTAAATATATTCTACAATATATTTAAATATTAGTTAAATGTATTGCTTTGCTTCTTTATTTCTTTTCATTCTTATAGACTCTAAAACCCATATGAAAATCTTTTATTTATAATTAGTAATCACTTGATTAAAAAATATAGTGCAGTCCTACTTTACAAG
The DNA here is from genome assembly GCF_023721935.1 of Panthera uncia. NCBI lineage: Eukaryota > Metazoa > Chordata > Mammalia > Carnivora > Felidae > Panthera > Panthera uncia. The sequence continues at coordinate 51,387,465 of NW_026057576.1, forward strand.
CTATGTTTTCCTAATTTTTTAGCTCTCCCTTGTACTTATTTTAATGATGTAGGAGTCTGGAATTTGCGTCTATAATGGCACTTTAAAAATTTTAATCTCTGAAATTTTTGAAACTCTAAGCTGAGAATTTAGATTATAGTTGATTTATTAATTATAAATACTTCCTATGGAAATATTTAAGGTTTTAAAAATAGATTTAGATAATCTTTAGTACATATGCATCCTCAGTAGTGATATTTTTATTACAGTTTATAAGCATTTTGGTTATTACCAAACCTGTAGGATTTTTAAAAATGCTTCTGTGGAAAATACCAACGGATAGTTGGAAATAATTATCAAAAAAAGTTGGAGATAGATACTTTTAATTTCAGACTTGAGGTCAAGTCTCCATTTGATAAAATCATTTTTAGTTAAGTCAGATTCAGTTTGGAGACCAATGGAAACAGAGTAGATAAAACGACGTAATTTTTAATAGTTTTAGACTAGGTTATATTACTTTCAGCAAACAACTATTTGCAACACTGTTTAATGCTAAAGGGTCATAGAGAAGAATTATCTGAAGTAACTCTGAAGACAATTAGTTTGACTTTTTACAAAAATTTTTTCAGTAATTAAAATCATGATGTCCAGAGTCTAATCAAGGAAAAGATAGCCGTGTTCATTGTCATCAAACTCTCCCTTCCCATCTGCCTGTTCATATTCTCATTTTACAGAACATATAAAACTGTCTACCGTGGTCACTAATAGGAACTGTTGAAATGCCACTTCAAGGTTCATTTAGCTGTTCTCAGCTCACTGTTGAGAGCTGAATACTGGAGCATCTAGTTTGAAAATAAAAAGAGTCTAATGAGTTGGGGGTCTTTATGTGCCTAGTATTCTTGGCAGTGATTAACAGTAGGGGGTGTACAGAAGGTCAAAAGCTCTTCTTTTTAGAGGTCAGCCGAACATCCCCATCTGATAAGATTAAACTAATGTGGCTTTTGGTGTTAATATCTAAAGCAGCGGGTTGCTGTAGTGTGTTTGGGATGGTAGTTGTGGCTTTTAGAGATTATGAAGAAAGAACCGACATGTGAACTCTTTAATGAGAAAGTTGGATTCAGATACAGAGAATTTACCTTTCTTTCTTACAAGCATCTTGAAACTGATTTTTGTTTCTAAAATACTTTGTATAAGTTTGTTAGCTATTGTATAAAAGATTTTAAAGAGTTTTTTCTCAAGTAACTATGTATATATTACATAATGTATTAAGTAATTATGTATGTATTACATAATGTATTAGGCATTTTGTTTTCTCTTTGTGTTAAGTGCTAGAGATTATTTGAGGTACATGATTCTGAAATTGAGGCTGATCTTTCATTTTCAAATTCAGGTACATAAATATGGTTAATATATTTATGTTCACTCCATAGTTTTCTGATTATTTTACTGGATATTTCAATGGACAGTATTGGCTTTGGTGGATATTTCTTGTACTTGGTAAGTTTATTCTTAATTAAATTTCAGTTTAATTTACATTTAGTTTAACTTTGATATTTCCCCAAATTGTAAGATGTAAACCCATTGTGTTGGAACTTAGGTGGTAATAATTTTTCTGTTGTAAAGTTCTCCTGTCCTAGCACTTAAATCATCTAAGCTATTTGGGTAATTATACATAGTACTCTAGATTTTGGATTTAAAAACCAGAGCCTTTCGATTTAAAAAATCAGTGGTTGGATGATAATTAAATATATAAAACTTGAACACCCTAAAATGATTTTTAAAACTGTCTTCGGCATTTATCTTGGAAAATATTCATGCATAATTTCTTTTAACGATCCTAGGAGATGTTGAGAGTAGGATAGTTGTTCTATGCATTTTACTTATTTTTGGAACATTGAAACGTTCTTTATACTTTTGATACATACCCTGCATTAATCATTAATCAGCCAGGCAGAAGACTTCATGCCTAACGACCCCAGTACTTCTGTTGAGTTTTCTTCTTACAAGGCATGTCTTTTTATTAATATTGATGAATTTTATGGATTTCCAATTTTTGTTGCCTGGTGATTTTCACTTTAGATATATGATAAGTTAATCTTAAAATCACATGATGCCTTTAATCCACATTTCAAATTTATTTACTGGCGTGAAGAATATACTGAAGTTTAAAAGCCCACATTTCTCTAGGAACATTATTGTACCAGAAAATAATAGCATTTCAGTAGGTGGCAGTGTTCTCATTGAGTTTTTGTTTAGTCCTGCTATTGGATCTTTAGGATCTTTATGGAAACAAATTCTTGCGATCAGATAAGGTCACTAAAGATCCTGTATTCTTTCTTTAATAATTATAGTGAAATTATTCTGCTGTTGTGATTTTGTTAGGGAGCCAGACTCTTATGAGGGTTTAGGCAGTTTTTTTGCATTGTTAATTGTGTTCTGACTGCCTGAATTCTGTGATCGTTATTGAGCTACTTATTTAACAGTGAAAAAAATATATAGTCTATTAGATGTTTAAGCATATTAGGTGAGTATAGTTGCTTCTGAATATATTATTAACGATTGGACCTTACTATAGGCCTGAGTGGAATGCAGAGGATGACCTCATTTCCACATCAGAACCATAATCTATCTAGCATTTAGGGAAATACGGAAATTTAATCCATGATGAAAATGTTGCTCTCACATATACTCAGAAGAATGTTGAGTACATTGTAGAACACTGAGAAACGATAGCTGCTGAATGATTGATTGGTTTCTAGGTATGAATTGGCTTATTTTAGAAAATGGTTGAGCAGAATAAAATATGTCTTAGAAACAGCAGTTTTCATAGACAAAAGGAGGGATTTCACAAATAATTTTGGTTTACATTATTCAATAATGCTTTTACATTTGGATCACAATAGCATTATCTTTGAACAGCATCTGCAAGAGCACGAGGGTGGAATTCAGAGTGGGAGTCACAAATGGAAGGAGTTAGGATATGGGAAGCAGATGTGATCAGATTTAGCTGAAATTTATACCACTTGTTTAAGTCATTATTTGTGTATCTTCTATCTTTTTCGTTTATTACAACCATGCTCTTTTTTAGTACTTTGGTTACTGTCTTGCATTTGGGGTACGAATTTAGTTTGGGACTTTGCATTTGTATATATTTGCTATATGTATATATATCTTCTGTTTTTGTTTTGCATCCCCTCCCATTACTAGTTAAATATTTACTGAAGTTAGTAAATGTTTCCCTTAGAATTCTATGCGTAATATCAGAGAATTTACTAATAATGCTAATGCTTTTTGTGGTTAACTAATATTTTTCATCTGAAACTTTGAAGCATTTCACAGGCAATGCTTGCTCTCCTTCAATTACTAAGGAGACCTGTTAGCAAATGGCTGTTATTTAAAATTCCTATTACAGAGAATACTAAATAGATATAGTAAGACCTATCCCAAATCATTTAAGAAATCACTAGAGTGGTTGCTTCATAAGTCTTTCCTGATTCTTCTTATGTAAATTTGTATTATAAATTAGTCTTTTATTATTACTTGAAAATAAGAAGTAATAATTAAAATTATTTATGTAACACACATGTCTTCAAATACAGATTTAACAGATGACAGGCACTTGATATTGCTAGACAGGCTTCTTGGTTTTATCCCACGGTTGTTAGCAAATTACATGCATATATTCCTTCTTGAATACTTTATATTAGCAAATCTGTCTTAAGTTTGCTTAGTAGTTGTATTAATTGAAAAGTTTTATATGGGGGTGCCTGAGTGGCTCAGTCAGTCAATCTGACTTCAGCTAGGTCATGATCTCATGTATCTTGAATTCAAGCCCCGTATCAGGCTCCGTACTGACCATGACAGCCTTTTTGGGATTCTCTCTCTCTCTCCCTCTCTCTTGCTTGCTCTCTCTCAAAATAAATAAATAAACTTAAAAACTCAGAAATTTCTTTAAAAACAAAAAAAAGAAAAGTTTCATATAAAAATGGGATTTCTCTGAGTTGAATCACATTAAATGCATTAGGTAACTTTTCTATTTAAAGAAATGGAATGAATGTATATATTTTTTATAATTCTGGATTTTCATGGCTGGATTTGCTTTACTTTAATTTAGATACATCTGGACTTAACAAATTGAAAGAATTTTTGGGAGGCAGTAAACTTTTATTAAATTTTTCCAAGATGACATTATCATTATAATGTAAAATAGGTTATGGAATGAATGGAATTTTACAGATTAAATTCTTTAAGCCGAGAGGATCTTGTTTATAATTGTCTATTTTAAATTTGTGGTACCCCCTCTGTATAAGAACATAATGTATCTGTGATTTTAACCTCTCAGGCCTGCTTCTTTTCTTCAGAGGATTTGTTAATTATCTAAAAGTCAGAAACATGTCTGAAAGTATGGCAGCTGCTCATAGAACAAGGTATTTCTTCTTATTATAGAGGTAAGAAATCTTAACATATTAACTGTTCCCTTCATGTATTCATATTCACCAGATGCATATAATGTGCACTCATATTGTTTGTTTAAATTTAGCATATTTAATATATTGATATACTGTTAATCAACTAATGAAAATTTAATAAGTTGTGAACTTTTTAAAGTAGATTTTAAAAATTGAATTTCTTTGGAAATTTTAATTTTTTAAAAATACAATGAATAAGCAAACTTTAAGTCAGACTTTTTACACTTCTTTTTTAAAGATTAACCACAGGATGTAACCATTAGCACAAAATTTAAAAGGTTGAAAAAATAGGACAAGGCACTTACACAGAAGGGATGGGCACTTTGTATAAAACAATGTGAAAGTCACACATGTGTTGAAGAAAACAAGAAACAAATTTGTGATTGAAAAGCAATTTTCTGTGCACTGATCTTAACAAACAAGATCGGAGAGTTAAAAGCTGTGTGAAGAAAATAGGAGCTCTGATATTGTTTACTTGAAGTGTGTCAGTTTATACTAATAATGAAGGCTTCAACTTGAATAAACGGGAATAAAGAAACGAGCAGGGATTTCTTACTACTTATCCAGTGAGTTTCTGGAGGCTGTGTGTAACCAGTAGTATCTTCACCTGAAGGGACCTTGTATCTCTATTTTCTATAATAGATTATTTTTTATTGAAATACAGGTAACATACAATATTATATTTGTATTATAATATAATTTGTAATATAATATATTATATTTGTATATATGTGTATAATACAGTGATTTGACATTTGTATATTTTGTGAACTGGTCATCACAGTAAGTCTAGTTATCATCTGCCACCATACAAAGTTAATACAGTATTATTGACTGTATTCCCCATGCTGTAAATTACTTCCCCATGACTTACTTGTTTTGTAACTGGAAGTTTGTACCTCTTGATCCACTTCACTCATTTTGCCCCCCTCACTCCAAAACTCCTTCCCCTTTGATAGTTATCACTCTGTTCTCAGTATCTATGAGTCTGGATGTTGTTTTATTGTGTTTGTTTGTTTGTTTGTTTGTTTTTTGGTTGCATTTATAAGTGAAATCATGCAGCATTTGTCTTTCTTTGACTTATTTCACTTAGCATAATACCCTCACGGTCCATCCATGTTGTCACAAATGGCAGTATCTTTTTTGTGGCTGAGTAGTATTACATTTTACACACACACACACACACACACACACACACACACACACACACCCCACATCTTCTTTATCCATTCATCTATTGATGGGCACTTAGTTCCCATATCTAGGCTATTGTAAATAATGCTACAGTTAGCAGAGGGGTCCATATATCTTTTTGAATTACTCTTTTCATTTTCTTCACACAGATAGCCAGAAGTGGAATTGCTGGATCATAGGGTAGTTCTACTTTTAATTTTTTGAAGAAGCTCCATGCTGTTTTCCAGCATGGTTGCCTTAATTTACTTTCCCACCAACGGTTCACAAGGTTTCCCTTTTCTTCATGTCCTTGTTAACACTTGTTTCTTATCTTTTTGATTATAGCCATGCTGACAGGCATGCGGTGATAATCTCATTGTGATTTTCATATGCGTTTCCCTGATGTATAGTGATGTCAGGCATCTTTTTCGTGTGCTTGATGGCCATCTGTATGTCTTTGGAAAAATGTCTATTCAGACCCTCTGTTCATTTTTTGATTGGATTGTTTGGTTTTTCAGTTATTAAGTTATACGAGTTCTTTATTTTGGATATTAACTCCTTATTGAATATATGGCTTACAAATATCTTTTCCCTCTATACTATTTTTAAAACAAGCACCATATACTTCATGTCTATAATTGATTTGAACTTTTAAAGTATTTGAACTCCATAAGCAAAATGTCTGCTAAAACACTTAACTTTTGTATCTGTCTACAAGTACAAAATGTTCCAAAGTTACTATAACTAAATATCCTTTTTATAAATAAATTGTATGGTTTTTTTATTTGAGCGCTTAAACTTTATAACATGAGTTTTACATTATCTAATACAATTTATTTATTTCTGCTGAAGAGTAGAGTGAATGTAGTTGTATTTCTGGATAATATTAAAGTATACTTTTAAATGTTGTTTTACCTCGGGGCGCCTGGGTGGCCCAGTTGGTTAAGTGTCTGACTTAGGCTCAGGTCATGATCTCACAGTTCGTGGGTTCAAGTCCTGCATCGGGCTCTGTGCTGACAGCTTGGAGCCTGGAGCCTGCTTCAGATTCTGTGTCTCCTCCTCTTTCTGCCCCTCTCCCGCTTGTGCGCACGCGCGCTCTCCCTTTCTCTCTCAAAAATAAGCCAGCATTTTTAAAGAATGTTCTTTTACCTCTACCTAGAAGAGGTCAATTTTCTCTTTAGCCACTAAAATGTCTTTGCAAGAAATAACATTGAGTGTATTGTGATTATCTTGTTTGCATTTTCAAGAGTCTATACTATACATATTTTCTAGATGGTTTTCTATAGAAGCTTAAATGTTGGAATATATTCTGATATATGCTGTTTTATGTCATCTTTACCAAAAGAGCATTATATACTTGATGTACTACTGCTATAAAATGGGTTTTTGTACTATCATTTAGATACTTGCATTTTAATATGCTTTAAGACTAATTCTTTCTTTGTCCCTAGACTACATCGACCAGACATTCTTTTCTTATATCAGTGTGAAATTTCCAGATCATCTGTAAACCTACAACTTTAATAGAATAGAAGACTACTAAAAGCAGAAGAAAAATTAGTGAAGAAAAGATAGATCTTCAAGATTGAATGGCAGGGTGGTTAATGCTTAAAGGCCAATTCTGTTCATTCTCTTAAATATTTATATTTCATTGGTTTTGCACATTTGCATATGTGCCCATTTAAAAGATTTGCGTATACTTGAAAGAGACCGTAAAGTTGTATCAGTAAAGTCCAGTCATATTTGGTCAGTCGGTGTTTGGTATAATTGAAAGAGCTGAGTAAAAAACAGTCTTCCAGCATGTAAATGCCATTGACTTTTGACCTGACATTTAGTATAATAAAATGAAATTATTAACCATGTCAAATGCTTTATAGTTTCTGGCTTCTAGATTCATCTAGTAACTCTACACATGGAACATCCTTTGTTATATATAGGTTTTTGAAACCTGCAGTGCTGATTATAGAAAAGCTTTGTCAGATTTGTGAACATGATATTTACATTATTATTTAGCATATTCTTTCTGTAAATAACCATGCATAAATTACTTTCTGCTTTGTTTTAGAAACTGTCTGGATATCTTTTAATTTAAAATTAAGTGAACTTAATATATAGAGAAAATTTGGGTGTTAAAGATAGTTTGTTTTAGGACAAATTTTAAGCAAATGTGGGTATTCCACATGTCCTTTATAAAAAAAAAAATCTTCCTGTTTTTTTTTTCTTTTTAAGGGACATGCCAGTTTTAGGGACTCTTAATTGAGAAGCTTGGTTTTTAGCATTGCCATCTTAGAGATTCTTGGAGGAAGAGATTGTATTAGATGTTCTATTTATTTCATTTAAGACGTTTTTGAAAGTTAATTTTTTGAATAAGATACTCTCATTTGCATTTGTCTTTTAAAAAGCCAATAAAAGTATCTTTCAATTATGATTGTAATAATTTTTTCTTTAGAGGATTAGTTTGTTAAACGAAGCAAATCAGAACTTGTACTAGTAGCTTCTTGCTTTGATTATAGGATTAACCTATACAAATCCTATCTTGAATTGAGATATGCAGAATAATCTGTCTTCAAGTTATGGAAACGTGTGGAATATGGGGGTGTGGTGTGTGTGTGTGTGTGTGTGTGTGTGTGTGTGTTGCAAGAATATGTGTGTCTGTGACCATTATTACAACTGGAATCTACGTTCATAAGCTACTGCCATTTTGCAAATCATTTTATGTCTCATCTGTTTTCTTTTTAGTTATGTTTTTGCTTTTGAATGCCAACATCAAAAATGATGGAAATTATATCCTCTTTTCAACTTAAAAATCATTTAATACGGATATATAGAACATATAAAATTGGTTGCTCGTTTATTATTTGACGCTGACTACTAAAAAATACATCTAAAAGTATTCAGGGACATTTTTCCATTTCTGAAAAAATAAGTTATACTTTATAACTTCTTTTGTATTTCTCTGTATTTTCTGATTTATTTCATTGTCTTTGATAAATAAAACATGCAGTTTTGTTTTGCTAATTGAGCCTGTTGTTTTTCCTCATTCATTCTCCCTGCATGGAATTTCTTATTGTTGATTGAGGTACCTGTGTTACCCCCTTGAGGTCAAACAGTAGCATGGGGTAAAGAAAACAAAATATTTAATTTAGTTGCCTGATTTGGAAATTAAAGTTAGAATGTACTTATAAGAAATATGATCTAATACTAGATCTCTTCTTTATCTCATATTAAGTTCCTGTACACCTGTACTTGTTTTTTTGTGGTAATTTTCAAATGAAATTAAGCTTTCATACATGGTAATTTTAGATTACTAGATCACCTATCACATCACTTTATTAAAATGTAGTATTTTAGTCCTTGTGGTATTTATACTTGGTTTCTGATTATGGATGTGTCACTTTTGGTCCAACATCAAAAACTTCATTTTCTGTTTGGATTTTTTTTTTTTTTTTTTTTCCCCTTTCAAATCTATAAGGTTCAAGTGTGCATGTTGCCGGATGCTTTCTAAGTGGTACAATTCAATGGTAGCCTTAAATCTCATTAGTCAGGGGCATCAGAATATTAGTTTTAAAAACTTAACATTCTCTTCTGGATCTGTGAAATCCTGCACACTTCCCTTCATTTGCTGTGAGCTGGGGTAGAGCAGCTGCTGTTGTGCTTGGGGGATTCTGAACCACCTTTGCACTCCGTCCTGAAGTTCACAAATCGGAATCTTTGTTAGGATGTCTAAATAATTTTTGAATGAATATGAATCGGGGCTTGGAAGTTGATGTGAATATTTATTAAATTATATTGATTATATTTGAATAAGCTAGTTATGGCCAGGATAATCCATTTTTATGTATTTATGAAATCAACTGAATTTAAGGTGAAAATACATTTTTCTGTACAGTGTGTTCAGGATCGAATTAGAAATTTGAAATTAAAAGATCTTATACTCAGTTAAAATAAAAATCTCCATTTAACAGAGAAAAAAAATACTAATGTCTAGCCCTTTGAGACCGTGAGATACCTCCCTTGCCTTTGAGGTTGTTCATAAATTTTAACCTGTTAGGACAGTAATCACTAATTCCCAGCAAAACCTTTCATCACAGGAAAAGTGAAATCCAAAAAGTCCAATTGGAGAAAAAAAAAATCAGGGTTTCTTAATTTAACATTTCTTTTTCAACTGGTCCTTTCTGTCCCCCAAAGCACAAACATAACAGTGGTGAATGTGATACTGTATTTAACTGGAGTGACATGTCCTGAGCTTGCTCAGAAACAGTCGTGATTATTTGTTTTCTCAGCTTAAATAGTGCCTCTTCTCTGAAAAGTGTCCTAAAAAGGAGAAAAAGTTATATGAACACAGTGTCTATATAGCTGTACCTTTCACTGCGAAGTGACTGCCTAAGCCCACTGCCCTTTGGGAGAAGGAGCTGGCGTATTAGGTCAGGAGTTAATTGTTGTCACAGCCTTTCCTAGCCAGTGCATTTGTCTGGCCTGTAGAATATGCACAGTATCTTTTTTTTTTTTTTTTCTTCCTTTTTTCTTTTTAAATAGAAATTGTATTGGAATGACTCCAGCTTATAGTAAAGAGTAAACAATGATCTTTTATATTTTAAGACTGCTGTTAAATGTTATGTTAATTGTTTATTAGTTATATAATTCCTCCGACATATGAAATGTTAGTGTATTCTTTTAAAAAATCTCATTCAGGATAAAGTTCAACTGTTAGATGATGATGTGCCAATTATTGTAAGAATATCCTTGCCCATATATAAAACATGCTGACATGTGTTTTACTTGTTAATAAAGTTCTATAGATGTGGAAATGTGAACCTGTGCATCCTTTTGAAAATCAGTTTAAGACTGACAACATATTATTGCCACCTTGGCCTCACAAAATGGTTATATGGTAGACGTCATTTAAGATGAAAACACCTGGCATGGAATTAGGTTAGAGTGGGGAACAACATTTAACTTGTCACAGTAATTTGTTGGGAGGTGATTGTAGTTTAATTTTAATAAATGCAAAAAACCAGCTTTATGGAAATAATTTATGTTCATTGCTACTTTGCAAAATATCAGTGGTAACCATGGGCCAGACCTGCCTGTGTTATGGGCTTGTATTTTCATTTGGGACATAAGACCTAAAGTGCAAAAAACTTCAAGTTACTTAGAAAAAAAGAAACCAAAAAGCTCATTCCATACTTCATAAAAGTTTTTAAAAATGTTTATTTTGAACTCCACATGTTTGCATTAACTTTTCTTTCTTGAAGTTTTCAGCTTAGCTTTCATTCTTTGATTTTGGTTTTGAGAGATTGAGCTACCAGCTTTTAAAAACCCACTTGATTTTCATGAAAACCGTAAAAAAATTCAGTAGAGTATTACTGTTTTAGCAGTTGAGGTTATGGCAAGCGAACGTCATACACTCCTGGTTTACAGAAACTTACAGGTGGCTTTTCCTATCTCTCACACTTGCAAAATGAGTCACCTCATTATTTTCCCACTCCTTGTGTGTTTGTTTTACTTAAAATCAACATTTTACCTTCAGTGACACAAGAAGGGGTATAGGCTATCCTTACAGCATACTTTCCTCTTTTAGCTTTGTCAGAAGCATAGCAAAGTCAAGAAACATTAAGTTTACTCAAAGCTCCAAAGAAATTTGGAAGAGCCTCTGCCCTCAGCATATGAAAAGTAGCAGATAACCTTGTTGGAAAGTATGAACTCAGAGATTCAAGAACAGTTCTTGTACATAAATCCCCTGTGTGGAAATACATTTATCATTCCTTTCCCATCAAACTTACTTTATCAGCCATCTGAATTCCTGCTTAGTGATTTGGTTTGGCTATGAAATCTATGTATGGGATTTGGGCTCTACAATTTTAATTTTCATCTTATTCAGAGATAAGACCTAAAGACTCTAATTGCTAACAAGCATTGGTGATGGCATAAATGGGAAATATCACTTCCTAAATCCAGCTTTTAAAATGGCCAGCAGATAATGGAAAAGAACATCAGTTCATTGAGAGGTATGAACTTTTAAAAGATAAATGAGTCTTAACATTTCCCTAATCGAGTGGCATCTCCAGGGGTGAATTCTTGATTGAATGATTCTTAGGACCTCTCTTTAGAGCTGTGTATGGTGCATTATAATCACCTGGAAGTTTGGGTAAATTAACATTCCAGCTTCAACTTCCAGAGGGTCCAGTGCAATATACCTGCCCAGTGGACAGCACATTTCCTTCCCATAGTTTGAAGTTCCGGGATTTGGGTCTGATAGTACTGCTGATTCCTTTTTCACCATTGTGTGCTCTCTCTAGCTAGCTCCTAGTACACAGGTGATTAGTTAACAATGTTAGGATCAATGGAAGACTTCTTGCGGGGAAAGGGAAAAGGCACATAAAACAGATCTTAAAGAGTTAATGAGCATTTCTTGAGTTCTTGCTTTATGACCTCTCTGAATGAGAGCCCTTCTGGTTTTCGTGCCTTTATACACACAGCGAGGCTCTGCAGGGCTGTATCAACAGGGCAGTGTGGGAGCGTTGTGGCAGAATAGAACTGTTTGTGCTGAGAAGGCAGTTGTTTTCTCCATAATCCTGTAAAGTGAGCAGAATTGGATTAATTTTCAGACAGTTGATTTTGCCTCAAAAAACGTAACTACTTTTCCACTAGCACCTTCCCTTCTCTATCCTTGAGGAGCCTATGGATTATTAAGAGAAGCAGCTTTATGTAACAAAGACTGGGTTTGGGAGCCAGGTTAACAAAACCTGAGCTCAAATATCAACTTCCATGCAAGCTGAGGCAATTTGCTTAACCAAAGCCTCAGTTTCCTCACCCGTTTGTTGAGGGGCACAACATGTACCTGAAGATTAGGGGAGGTTTAAGCAAAAGAAAAAGGTGGGCAATATTATGTCTTTGCTCAGTGTTTCCTGACCAAGACTGCCTGTTAGTGTCAGCAGATGCCTCAAGGATTTGAAACAAGCCCGACCCTTGCCTGATGTGGGCATTGCACCTGCCAAAAAGGGTGATTATAATAGCCTGTTGATCTAATGTTTGTTCCTTGTATCTTCTTTGCAGCAAGTGGAATCAAAACAAAATTTCTTAGGTGACAATTGACTTTAAAGGACACAATCATGCCAAGGGGAAGGAAGTTGCCTGTTTGATGAGCAATAAAGCACTCTAGCTGGTGGGGAGAGAAGAAGCTCACACAGATCTTTCCAGGCCAAAGCGTGGAGGCCCCCAAACCAGTCCCTCCAAGCTTTGCTGTTGAATTGGAATGAGGTTACTTTTTTTTTTTTTGTATTGATGTTATTTTTTATAAGTATCCCCTGCTTTTTGAAAGTCTGCAGTATGCCACTTCACTTCTGTGAAAACCTATGTTCTCGTTTTTGCTAACTGAAAGAAATCCGAAGAGGATTTTAGCTTTAATGAAGAAAGGTGAAAAGCAAAAATAGCATTCAGCATTTGTTTTGCAGCAAGCTGTTAAAGGAGCAGCGTGCACCCCAGGTGGCCAGCGTGGCCCCGTCAAGCTGCTTCCCATGACCAGCTCCTAGTATCTCAGCATCAGGCCGCCAGAGCTCTGAACTGTGTCTGTGAGCATCTGTGACTTATCATGGTTGGTTTTGTGCATTTGTTAGCAAGATGTCTCCTAAGGTACCAGAAAAGCCTGAGAGAGATGATTTTTTGGATCCAGGAATACTCAAAAATTAATGGTAATAAATTTAATGGTAATTGCTTTCATATAAATCTATGGTAATTGCCGCTTTATACATTTTGGCTTACAAAAGGTTTCATAGGAATGCTCTACTTTTGGATAGCGGGGGAAACCTGTAATTGGTGACATATTGCTTTAGCTCAGGGGACCCGTGTGCTGAAATCCTGGTTAAGAAGCAATCGGAAGATAGTTTGTGGGCAGGTTGTTTCTGATTCTAGGAATTTTAGGACTCACCAGCTTTCTCTTATAATTATGGTTTCTTAATCTTCAATTTATTTTCGAAAATGTCTATTACGTTGGAAGGGAAATACTTAGATGGGAGTTAAGTCCCCTCCCTAGACTCTACCCTGATTATAATTGGGGTCAACTAAATATTTTTGAATGCTGAAGGGCTGGTGCTGTTGCCTTCACATGAAATCCATCTACCCTATTCATTTTTCCACCTTCTTTAAAAAGAGCTTTTGGGAAGGCCATTCTCTCTCACCATCTCACTCTGATTCTGGTCCTCTTGGTTTTCATAGCCATGTGTATTATTTCTATCAAGGCACTTAGGACACCACATTATCATTACTGACTTTCGTGTTTCTATCCTCAGTTGCAGATACTAAATCTTATTCAACTTTGCCTGCCTCCCCAACACCCAGCACAGCTCAGAAAATGGCTGGATGGGATGGCTGCTAGTGCCAAGCTGTGTGTGCATCAGGATACGGGAAATACTTTCTGCCCTTTAACTCAGGGTCCAGTGGAGGAAGATTTATAAACAGAAAAATGTGCTAATATGAGGTAGGGACAGAAATCATGGATCTGAACTGACCTCTGGGAGAACCAGGGCTCCCCTCACTACGGAGGTGACACTGGAACTAGATTTAGAGAAAACAGATGTGCAAGTATGTTTACATGTATTACAAACATTTCCTAGTTTGCCGTGTCTTCCATGATGCTCTGCCTTCCTTGGTCCTCCTCAGAAGGAAATAAGCGTTCTTCCAATCCTCATGACACTTCATCTCACTTCATGAGCCCCGTTATTATCAATCTGCTTTCTGCTGTGTGGCAGTCATTTGCATTCATGCCTCATCTCTCCTGCTGGAGGCTGGGCCCATGTCTGCTGTAGCTTCCTAGCCTCCGATGTGCCTGGCACAGAGGAAGCGCTTGCAAAACCAACCTGAGGTTCTCCACATGACCCTGCGAACCACTCGCTTTGCCACTGCAGCTACTACTGGCCTCAGAAGTTAATGATGGTACAGGCACCCTCTTCTCTAATTACACTGGTACAAGACGTATTAGAATAAACTGTGATCTCTCCTTTTCACATACCTTCCAATGTTCTCTCCCTTTCCAGAAGCAATCACTGTTAACTATTACAGAATCCTACAGACTTTTTCCACATACTTTTTTTTTTTTTTTTAAACTAGGACGGCCCTGTCTTCTATGATGTCATCAGAACTGGTTTCACATGAAGGTGAGCTGATCCGAGGTACAACGTCTGAGACAATGTGCCTTTTTCTCTGTATCCCAGGAGACCACTCTCAGGGGGAGATTACTGTTTATTCCTGCAAATGTACTTTGTTTCTCCTGAGAAACCAAGGTTTATTTTCTTGGTTCTTTAGTCTCTAGATGAGGCATGACATGTGACTTCAGGGCCTTTGGGAGCTGGGCTATTCCAGGATCTGATATCTGCAGCATTTAGATGTCCTGCTTTGTGATCTTTTGATAGGTCTATTTTTGGTGAGAAGTTCTCTGGAACGAGGTTATAAGGAGGAAAGGGGTCGGAGTCAACAAAATACCCAGGCTGGGTAGGTTTAGGGAAGACCAAAATGATTCTGGGTTTCAAACTAATTCCCCTTGTTTCAGGACCAAAATTGTGTTCCAGGATGTGGCAGTCACTATTCTCTGGCTAAACCAACAAACGTTGGCAACCCCTCACTCACTTTTTCCCAGTTTTTCCTTTCTTGAGCTCAAGTGTGACATCTTGAGCTGAAGCAACTATTGTGCCATTGAAGCAACAGTTGATAGACTTAAGTATGACAGCAGTAAGAAAGGAGGAGCCTTGATTTTGCTGACATCACAGAGCACTGCATGAGCCCTGGACCTGCCTACCTTCCAACTTTCTGCTCAAAGAAAAATAATTGCTTAGGTATTGTTACTCAGGTTTTTGTTACAGATATTTAAGAACAATTCAGACTGATACAGGTGTAACCATCCATTTCCCCAAAGCCACCCATTTTCCCAGAAGAGCAGCTCAAGGTCATCAGAAGCCACCAACATGAGCCTGCCCACAGGATCACTGACCATCCAGTCTCCTTGCACTTGATTTATTGATTGTCAGTCAACTCAATACAGTGGCAGTGTAAGCAGCGGGTTTACATCTGCTTTGCTCACCCCTTCATTCTCTTTTTTTTCTCTAATTGGGAGTCCCATGGAGCGACTAACTTCCCAACAACTGCTAACAGATAGGCTTAGTGAAAATATCAGTAGCCATAATTCAGCCCCCATCGCAGAGACCATTCAGTGCTATCCACACTTCCTGTCAACAAATTTTGCTAGGGGAAGCAGGTGCCATTTTTAAATTATTGCTTGGTGGAACAACCAATGAGAATGGTTCAGGTGAATTAGGCAAACTCTTTTTACAGTAATCTAGCTCCCAAATTATGATTTTGGTTTGTATATTCAGAAATGAAATCAAGTCTGATCCTTTGGAGCCAAGTAGCTTTCTAGATAGAGACGCTGCTGCCCAAATAGGCCCCCCAAAACACCATCTCCGCTCTCACCTGCCTTGAGTTCTGCCCTCTGACCAGTACAGGAGATATGACTCTGAGACTCATTGGCTGTCCCCACCAGGGAAGTCTGTGCAGACACTTCCCTAATAGTGTATTTGCAATGATTATGTACAATTTGGAGCTTTGCTTTGCCTTCCCCCTCAATGTTAGCTGGAAATCCATATTTTCTCACTCCAAACTATTCCCCAGAAAAAAACCTATTTTCTCAAAGAGTTAAAGAAAGAATGTGTAATGAAGCCCTATAGAAATACATACCTCTTGCTTGTTAACGTTCCAGATTCTGAAATTGATTTCCCTCTCAACTCTGTGTAGCACAATGCAGAGGAGATGTAGAGAAAGAAGTCTGGCACTGTTTATACCTACTTGTTAACAGCAGTTGCCCTTCCCCTCTTTTGTTTCTACCTCCCTCACTTCCTGCCTTTTCTCCCTTTTCTGCCTTTTCCTTCAATTACCATTTTTTTGCTAACATAAACCTAGTTTGTCATTGTCTGAAGTCAAGAGTAAAGGCCAAATATTAAAAATTCTGAATGAGAAATTACTTGTAATGTGAGCTCCATCCTGTGTATTAACTTCAGCCATTTGTCTACATTTGTCAAATCTCTGGGACCTCAAATTCTAGGGAAATGTTTCTAATAATGCTAATATTTTACAATTTGTGAACTAGAGGTGTTTGTTTGTTTTTAAGATTTAATGTACTGTTGGAAGATGGGGGGATGTTCCTCCACCACTTTTGATGTTTCTTCCTTGTGGATGAAATGTAATTAGTATAACTTCTGACCTCCCTTTTTATTAGGTCTTCCTCTGGGGAGTAATTTATTTGATGGATAAATTTGAAATGTAAACACCTAGGCATGTTCTGCTCAGCTTCTCTTCTTCCTCTGGGGAGCTAGCAGCTCACAGGGGTTGCAGTTGTGCTCTGTTCTTCAGGGCAAGCTCTGTTCTGCTCCTGCCCAGGGAAGTCTCACATGACCTGGGTAGGGTACATCTGCCTAATTCTGGAATTCATTTAACTAAACTATACCCTCCAATCTAGTTTTATCAGCAATAAAGTTAGTATTTTAATTCTCCATGTTCCACTCTTTTGTTGTATTGCTTATATGTATATAACCCACGTGGGAAAGAGAAGTGCTTTACTGGGACTGTCAGAAACTCACAATACACATCCCATTAGATTGCTGTTGACTAGATGTCTCATTAGCCATCTTCAATATACATGAGTCAAATGCAAGACTATCTGAATTCTTAAATTTGAAATCTTTCAGAGGAGGATTTTTGGACAGATCCAACAGACAAAATCAGTAAGGATATGCTGAACTCATCACCATCAATGAACTGGATATAATTGATATCTACAGACTACTTCATCTAACAAGACACATTATTCATTCACCAAAGTAGACTACGTTCTTGGCCACAAGGTAGAGCTTAATAAATTTAAAAGAATAGAGATGACACTATGTCTGCTCTCAGATCACAATGGAATTAAGTATCAATAACAGAAAGATAACTGGAAAATCCCCAAATTTGTGAAGATTTTAAATAACACACTTCTAAATAACACATGGGTCAAATAAGAAATCTCAAGAGAAATTTGAAAATATTTAGAACTAAATGAAAATGAAAACATAACTTATTGGGGTGCCTGGGTGGCTCAGTTGGTTAAGTGACTGACTTCATTTCAGCTTGGGTCACGAACTCATGGTTCATGAGTTTGAGTCATGCATTGGGCTCCACAGCTGGCAGTGTGGAGCTTGCTTGGGATTCTCCCTCTTTCCCTCTCTGCCCCTCCCCAGCTCATGCTGTTTCTGTCTCTCTCAAGATAAATAAACTTAAAAAAAAAAAAAAAAAAAGACAACTTAGCAAAATTGGTGGTGAAAGCAGTACATAGAGGGAACTTTATAACAGTGCATACATTAGAAAAGAAGAAAGCTAAAATCAATAATTCAAGTTTCTACCTTATGAAACTAGAAAAAGAGTGAATTAAATCCAAAGTAAGCAGAAGAAAGAATTAGAGCAGAAATCAGTGATATTGAAAACAGGATTTCAATAGACAGAGTCAAGGAAACCAAAAGCTAGGTCTTTGAAAAGATAAAGAAAATTAATAAACCTATATAAAGCCAGGCTAAAAAAATAGAGGACACAAATTAGAAATGAAATATCAGAAATGAAAAAGGGGCATCATCATTACAAATCCCAAAGGATAATAAAGGAATATGAGTAATACCTCTATACCCCCAAATTTAATAACCTAGATGAAATGGACCAACTCCTTGGAAAACACAATTTGCCAAAATTCACGCAAGAAGAAACAGATGATCTGAATAGGCCTATCTCTATTAAATAAATCAAATCAGCAATTAATAACCTTCTAAAATACAAAGCACCAAGCCAGGTGGGTTCACCGGTGAGTTCTACCAAACATTTAAAAAATTATACCAATTTTCTACAATTTCTTTCAGAAGACAGAAGCAGAAGGAATGCTTCCTAACTCATTCTATGGGGCTGGCAATACCCTAATACCAAAACCAAAGCCATTACAAGAAAAGTAAACTAGACCAGTTGTTCCCATGACCATAGACACAAAAATCCTCATTACAAATCCGGATTAGTAAATCAAATCCGACAGTCAGTGCATAAAAAGTAAGATTTATCACCAGATATGCAAGGTTGGTTCAACATTTAAAAATCAATGTAATCCATTACATCAACAAACTAAAAATGAAAAATCACATAAATATATCAATAGATGCAGAAAAAACATCAGACAAAATTCATCATCTATTCATGATAAAAGCATTCAGTAAACTAGGAATAGAGGGGAACTTCCTCAACTTGATCAAGACTGTCTCCAAAACCCTAGCGCTAACATCATCCTTAATGGTGAGAAACTCCAAATTTTCCCACTAAGATCAGGTACAAAGCAAGAATTTCCCATTTCACGACCTCTTTTAAAAATTGTACAGAAAGTCCATGCTAATGTAATAATGCAAGGAAAGGATATTAAAGCTATACAGATTGGGAAAGAAGAAATAAAACTGTCTTTCTTCACATTTGAGATGAATAGACAAATTCCTGGAACCAACAGGCAATTATAGCAAGGTTAAAGGATACAAGGTTAATATAAAAAAAAAAAAAATCACTTGCTTTCCTTTATATCAGCAATGAACAGGTGGAATTTGAAATTAAAAACATAGTACCATTTACATTAGCACCCCCCCCAAAATGAAATACTTAGGTATAAATCTAACAAAATATGTATAAGATCTATATGAAGAAAATTATAAAAGTGATAAATAAAATTAAAGAAGTAAATGGAGAGATAGTCTATATTCATGGATAGAAAGACTCAGTATTGTCAAGATGTCAGTTCTTCCCAGTTTGACCTATAGATTTAATGCAATTCCAGTCAAAATCCCAGCAAGTTATTTGGTGGATATCAAGCACCTGATTCTAAAGTTTATATGGAGAGGCAAAAGAGCCAGAATAGCCAACACATTATTGAAGAACAAAGTTGAAGAACTGACCTGACCTGACTTCATCACTTACTACAAAGCTACAGAAATCAAGAAAGTATTGTCTTTTCTTGGTGAAAGAAGGGACAAATAGGTCAATGGAACAAAATAGCCCAGAAATAGACCTAAATAAATACTGTCAACTGATCTCTTACAAAGGAGCACTGGCCATACCATGAAGCAAAAGTAGTCTTTTGAACACATGGTGCTGGAACAACTGGCCATCCACATGCAAAAGATGAATCTAGACACAGACCTTACACCTTTCACAAAAATTAACTCAAAATAGAAGACAGACCTACGTGGAAAATGCAAATCTATAAAAATCTTAGAAGATAATACAGGAGAAAACCTAGATGGCCTTGGGTATGGTGATGACTCTTAAGATGCAACACCAAAGGCACAATCCATGAATGAAATAATTGATAAGCTGGACTTCACGAAAACCAAAAACTCAATCTCTGTGAAAGACAGTGTGAAGAGAATGAGAAGACAAGTCACAGAGTGGAATACAATATTTGCAAGAGACATCTGATAAAGGACTATGATCCAAAATATACAAACAACTCTTAAAATCCAACAATAAGAAAACAAACAACCTGATTAAAAAATGTGCCAAAGAGGGCCCTTGGCTGGCTTGGTTGGTAGAGTGTGTGACTCTTGATCTCATGTTGGGTGTGGAGCCTGCTTAAAAATACATAAATTAATAAAGGGCGAAAGACCTTCACATCTCACCAAAGAAGATACACGTAGATAGCAGCTAAGCATATGAAAAGGTATTCCACATCCCATGTTATCAGGGAAATTCAAATGAAACCACTACAAACCTATTAACATGGCCAAAATCTGGAACACAGACAACACCAAATTCTGGAGAGGATGCAGACCAACAGAAATTCTCATTCATTGCTGGTTATTATGCAAAGTGACACAGTCACTTTGGAAGACAGTTTGGCAGTTTCTCACAAAGCTAAACATACTCCAGGATCCAGCAATTGCACTCCTTGGTATTTACCTAAAGGAGTTGGAAACTTATGAACACACAAAAACCAGTGCATTGATGTTTCTAGAAGCTTTATTCATAATTGCTAAAACTTGGACGTAATGAAAATGTACTTCAGTAGGTGAATGAATAAATAAACTGTAGTATCAGACAATGGAATATTCAGTGCTAAAAAGAGGGTTTTGCTTTTTGTAAGATTGAACAGACGTCACTGGGATTGTATACAGAAAGCTCAGAAAACACTAGAATTATCCTCTTAAAAATAAGCTATTGTCCCCTCCAATAATTTAACCATTTTCCTGGTTGTATGATTTCTGCACCGTCATCTGGATTTAGGAATCCCAGTAGTCAGTAAATTACACAGTGCCCGTTTTCAGTCTGTTGTTTATGCCAGACACGCCCTAACAGTCCTTGGTGTGAGCAGTAACGTGACTTAGCAAAAGGAAATTTGAGTTGGTATCTATCTCCTTTGAGCTTCCATAGCTGTTGGACCTTCTTTTATAAGATGCTGTGTTTTCTTTTTGTTTTTGTTTGTTTGTTTGTTTGTTTCTTTTTTTTTTTTTTTTTTAACCACATGATATGGTCATTTCTAGTTTTAACTTGTCGTCTTTGATGGCAACTTCTTTTGGCAACTCTTGGCCAGTTGTATGTCCTTTGTATTCCCAAACTGTGTAATATTTCTCAAATTTCAATAATTATGTTGAAGAACAGAAGAGAAAGTGGGCAAAGAACACAGAAGGAAAGCTAGGAGGGAGAGTGGAAGGAAAGAAGGTAAATATGTAGATGAGAGCGAGGGCATTAGGGTCGCATGGCTATAGACAAGAAGACAACTACATAGGAAGGGAACGTACGTTGTGCCAATAATTCAGGCTGTGCAGTGACTCTAGCAGCCATGGTAGATGTTTCCTGTCATGGTTCATACGGAGAGCTTCAGCAGCAGGACCAGAGGTCCGTGGTCATCCAAACTCCACAAGTAGACACTCCTGTTGCAAAGCTCAGAAATCTACGCGAGAAAGTTATTAGAGGGATATAGGGATATTGGGACTCAGGAAACCTAAGGGCATGAAATGTGGCTTATATGCAAAACGACCTGAAACTGGGCACTGGACAGTGAGCAGGGGCCAAGTCAGAAACACATTCACACAAATCTTCTCTGGAACCCCATGGTTTCTTGTCTCTTCTCCCTGTGTGTCTGCTTTGTTATTATTTTTTTCTTTCTACAGACTGATTTCTTCAGTTTTTCCTTCTTGTGCCTAACTCATAACGGTCATCTCCAAGTGCCTGCCTCAGCCCTTTACTTGACCTGACCTTGAACTTAACAGAAGTTAGCTTATGAAATCTGTGTCCCAACCTCAAACTCTCTGGAGATGGAATTTCATGTGCCTCTCTCCCAGGCGCCCTGGATTCTGTCAGTCTGTGGTACTCACCCACAGCGTCACCCGGCAGGAGGGAAGGACAGGGTCACAGCTGCTTTCATCTGAAGCCGTGGCAGGGGAGGATTCTTGCATAGAAATGAGAAGGCAATTATTGCATCTTTAGTATACTGCGTACCCCTAGAAATATGATCAAGGTGGGGGATCCCCCGACCTAGGATGAAATTTCATCTCAGGTCAGAACTGATTTGGGCTTAAACTTAATGGAGTTTGAGTGAAAGTTGTCTTCCTGTCAAAATGGTACAGCTTTTCCAGATTTTGTTCTAGGCAAAATAAGATTGTTAAAGGATTTTTTCTGAGGACCTCTGCTTCTAGAAAGATGTAGCGGACATGCTTTTCTATTCCACCCACTGAGTATAACTAAAAACCTTGAACATTATATAAAACAGATCTACCAAAAAAGGTGGAGAGAGGAAGGCAGACCAGCTAGGGACCTTGGGATTCGAAAACAACACTGGGGTGAATTCCTTGAGCTTTCCTTTGCCTTGTATATCCCAGACATGGGGCCAAAGAAGCCAGCAACTGGAAACACCAAAGGCCACAGACACAAAAAGTGCCCAGAAAAACCGTGGTCTCTCTACCCGCAGGACCAGAGAAGGGGCAACCTAACAGGACAGAAAACTTTTGGACAACAGCTACTCTACAGCAACCAACACCACAGAAACAAATTGTGTTCTCCTCCAACCTTGACCAACAAAGCGTGGCGTCCAGACTTCAACGCTCACCAGGTAGTCACGAGGCACTCCACCCTCCACCGGGAGTCAGGACTTTGGTCTTCCAGTGGTAATAGGACCACCCCAGTGTCACCATGTGGGGAGCTGGAACACCCTTCCTGCCAGAGAAAGCCAGCTAAAACAGGTTTCAAGAAGATCCAGAGTCTCATAACACAATATGAAATGTCCAGGTTTCATTAGAAAATCATGCACCAACAAAAGGGTTTCAATGGTACAGTAACTAAAATCTAAACCAGGAAATAAAGGCCAAGAAATGCTCATGTGACTGTTAAAGTATTTAATCTTTTTTAAGAAAATGTTTATTTATTTTGAGAGAGAGAGAGATAGTGAGCAGGGGAAGGGCAGAAAGAGAGGGAGACTGGATCCGAAGTAGGCTCAGTGATGACAGCAGAGAGCCCCATGCAGGGCTTGAACTCGCCAACCATGAGATCATGACCTAAGCTGAAGTCAGTTGCTTAACCGACTGAGCCACCCAGGTGTCCCTAAAGTATTTAACCTGACAAGTAACTTAAATTTTTTTTTTTAATGTTTTTATTTATTTTTGAGACAGAGTGAGACAGAGCATGAGCAGGGGAGGGGCAGAGAGAGAGGGAGACACAGAATCGGAAGCAGGCTCCAGGCCCTGAGCTGTCAGCACAGAGCCTGACGTGGGGTTTGAACCCACAGACTGTGAGATCATGACCAGAACTGAAGTTGGATGCCCAACCGACTGAGCCACCTAGGCACCCTAATCTTACAACTTAGACTGGAGAGAAATCCAAGTAATTTCAGCCCTCAGTTGTTTATTTCAACATATTTCAAGAATGCTAACAGGTAGAAGCAGATAAAGACTTATAACTGAGTTTAGGCCCTGAGCTTATGCTGTGCTGCATACATGAAAGATAGAGCCCTTGGGAGGAGAGTTTGAAAGGAGAATAGAATGGAAGGAACAAGATTATCCAGAGAACCATGAGGATCTTGAGTTACAAGATCAAAGCATCAAGATGTACGATGGGATCTATACACTAGGGAATTTTTCTGGAAATATCTGGAAAATAAAGCTAGTAAGATTCTTGGAGGGAGGAGTATGGTTTTGCTTTTACTGGAGAGGTATTTTATATTTTTCTAAGTAAGTAGATGACCTATTTAGTTGCCCATGTCAGTAAAAGTTAAAAATGCTTTAAAAAATCTTAAAAATTTCCATCGCTCCTGTATATTGTCATTGCTGATCAGTCCACAGATTTCTGGATGAATTTTGAACATTTTTCAAAAAGCGGAAAAGATATCATTCTTAAGTGAAGAAAAATACTGCCAATTCTTTAAATAATTTATTTTGCACCACTCCCATCCCCCAGGTCTGGCACGCTTAGCGCTCACATATCTGTAATGGGGGTATGAGGGATGAATGAGCTGTTTAATTGTGTAACCAAGTTTGCCTTCTTTTAATGTCTGAGAAGAAGGGGAAGAGAAAGATCAGATGTGTTGACTTAAGGTAAGTAATAACCGAATGCTTTTTGAGGGGCTAGATGAGTATCAGAGAAATGGTTTATGTAAACTTTGGTTTCTGCCCGCTGCTGATGCCCACCCAGAATGCTCTCTATAAAACCTTCAGTCTTGCTCTCCTCAGGTTCAGCCTTCCTGAATTTACCATATAAACTTTTAATGAGTGCCCTATTTGCAAACCTCCCTTCCGGATTGGCAAACACAAGTTGATAGGGAACGTCTATGCCTTTTTTCTTATAATTTCCCTTTCCTTACACTTCCCCCGCTTAACCTTACTTACCAAGGCAGGAATCACACACACACCACAGAGAGTACACTTAGTGGCCAAAGGAAAACAAAAAGCCAACATTTACAGTGGTAGTTTACAGCATTTTTGCACTGTGATTTCAGAATGAAATGATGTCAAATCATGTTGTACAGCTAAAGCTAGTATGACAGTATTTGTCCATTATGTCTCGCTAAAGCTGGAAAAGAAAAGAAGGGTTTTAGAAAAGGGTGAAATGCGTTAGGCACTTTGATTTAGAAAAAAATTAACTACCTGAAATTTAAATTTAAAAAATAAATAAATGAATAAAAATGGTATCTGTTTTAGCCTATGTGGAAGTTTTTAGACATAAAACAAACGCTTCTTAGTAAATGCTAGAACCTACCTAATTGTTGAAGGATAAAGTGACATATAATGATACCTGGAAACAAAAGGAAGAAAGGGTTGAGATCTGTTATATTTTGATTTAAAGTAAGCAACTAGAATGCATTAGTGCTATTAGCTATCTTGTAAGATAATTTTACAAATAGAGAAAAGATTTGATTTACTGTTCAAACAAAGCAAAGCCACTTAACTCTCAGTATTATTCCCTTCTTATTGTGTATTCTGTCTTTCCTCTGGAATGTACATACAAAATGTGAATTAAATTTAGAATTTGAATGAGGAATAAATTCCGAAAAAATTATTCAGTTATGTTGAATTAGTAGATCAGCCATAATCACACCCCCTCAAATGTGCATGTTTGTAAGAGCAGTACAATTAAAACAGGGTACTTTGAGACTCTGTGCTGTTACTGCTTGTCAGCTGCTTTTCAAACACTGAAATGCCAGTAGATCATGCAACCAGTACAAATTTGATTATGTCATCGAAGGACTATAATGCTCTAAAGAAAAGCCATTCTTTTTTCACATATTCTTTAAAGAATAAGAATACTTTTTCAATGGAGAACTCACGTGCCCCTATAATCAGAAGATGTCAGTGGTCTTTTCAAAAAAATTCCAGGGGCTCCTGGGTGGCTCAGTCAGTTAAGCAGCCAACTCTTGACAGCGGCTCAGGTCATGATCTCTGGTTTGTGAGGTGGAGCACCCCCTACCTCCCCACCCCCTGTTTGGCTCTGCACTGAGAGTTCGGAGCCTGCTTGGGATTCTGTCTCTTTCTGCCCTTCCCCACTTGTGTGTGTGCACACGCACAAACTCTCAAAAGAAAGAAATAAAACATAAAAAAATTCCAACAAAATTTAAACATTGTCAAGTTTTGAAAGAAAAAAGAAATCACTTCTTTTTTTTTTTTTTTGAGAGAGAGAGAGAGGGAGAGGGAGAGATAGAATCTCAAGGACGCTCCACACCCAGGGTCAAGCCTGACGGTGGGGTGGCAGGGGCTCAATGTCACAGTTGTGAGATCATGACCTGAGCTGAAATCAAGAGTCAGACGCTTAACCGACTGAGCCACCTACACACCCAGAAATCATTTCTAATCTCATTATCTTGATAAAATTTTCATTTTGGCTCATTTTTTCCTGATTTTGACCCCATGCAGTTGTTACTATTTTTCAAACAAATTGTGTTCTCTTTTTTCCTTAACAATGTTTCACCCTAAAATCTATTTTTTATACAATTATCATAATTACTGTTTGTGATAGTTGTAATAATCTCATTTATGGGAACTTATCATATAGAAAGTATTCAGCAAAGAAAAAATACTTTATATAAAGATGTTCATGACACCCTTACATATAATAATACTTAAAGTAATGATCACATATTAGTAATATATTACTGAATAATATAAAAGTAAAATAATGAATACAGTCACTGTCCAGCAATGGTAAATCATGGCCTATAAACTGCATGGAGTATGACATTAGTGTTTTCAATAGTGGCCGAAAGGCTGAACACTCTGATTCACTCTCTGGTCAGCTCCATGGACTCTTAATGGTCGAGTGTCAGGGTTGGTTGAGTAATATTTCTGTGCTGCCTTCTGTGTTATGTTTCTAACAAAACGTCTTATTTGACAGTCAGAATGTGAGGAGAAATGAGTAAGAGAGGCCCGGGGATGGCAGTTAGAACAAAAGTGAAATACACCCTAAAATGTGGCAGTGCCACAAGCAGAGATGAGTTGACAAATTGTAGACGTTTTTCTTTCCCCTCAGGATTTTCTATAACAAGGGACTAAAATGCTGGGCTGACTTAGGTCACCTGGCTCCGGAAACCAGAATAAGGGAATCTGGATATAGGTCAGAACAGCAAAGATACCATGTGTAGGGACTGATTACACTTCACTGAGGTGCTGAATTGAGATGCTGGCTGCAGGCAGCCTGGGTGGGGCAGGTCCCACACAAATCAGAATGTCCAGCTCCCAGCGCAAACTGCAAATGCTCCTTCAGTGGAAAGAGCCAAGGCCATGGTTGATGCCCACAGTATCCTTGCTGTTCTGACCTATATCCATACAGGCAGGGCAGATTGGCCAGGTCAAATTTGGACTTTGGGTTTTCACTGGGTATACTTATTCCACTGGTAATATATTTAAGAAATGTCTTAAAGTTTATTTATTTTGAGAGAGAGTGGGAGCACCAGTGAGGGAGGGGCAGAGAGACAGAGGGAGAGAGAGAGAATCCCAAGTAGGTTCCATGCTGTTAGCGCTTGATCCCATGACCCTGGGATCATGACTTGAGCCAAAATCGAGTTGGATGCTTAACTAACTGAGCCACCCAGGTGCCCCTAAGAAATGTCTTAATTTCATGTCATTATCTTTAAATTTTTAAAAAATATTTATTCATTTTTTGAGAGACAGAGAGAGAGCACAAGCAGGGGAGGGGCAGAGAGAGGGGGAGACACAGAATCCAAAGCAGGCTTCAGGCTCTGAACTGTCAGCACAGAGCCTGATGTGGGGCTTGAACTCATGAAATGCTAGATCATGACCTGAGCCAAAGTTGGATGCTTAACCGACCGAGCCACCCATGCGCCCCTCATGTCATTATCTTTAACAAAGGTTCCTCAATATATGTAAAAATTAAACTAAAAATAAAAGTGGATTAGGGTTTTCATGAATAGGTTCATTGTTCATTGATACTTCATTCATAAATGTTCTATTTCAGGGGTGCCTGGGTGGCTCAGTAGGTTGAGCGTCTGACTTAGGCTCAGGTCACGATCTCGCGGTTTGTGAGTTTGAGCCCTGCATCAGGGTCTGTGCTGACAGCTCAGAGCTCGGAGCCTGCTTCGGATTCTGGGTCTCCCTCTCTCTCTGCCCCTCCCTGCTCATGCTCTGTCTTTCTCTGTCTCTTAAAAATAAATAAATGTTGAAAAAAAGTAAAAAACAATAAAATAAATGTTCTATTTCATTTATTCATCGGAAGGTAAAGGAAAATATCTTACATTTTAAATGTCATACTTATTTTGAAATGAATATCAAAATGATTGCAAAATATTTTAGTGCAATGAGATAGTAGCCTACAGTATTAATCTATGCATTTTTTTTGGTCTCCCCTGTGACCCCTACCATGTGCCCCTCAGTCAGGCAGCAGGGAAGGTTAATATTAACATTTCTCGGTGTATGGTTATTAGAACAGCAAGGCGAGGACTAATAAGTAAGGGGCTCGACTAAAAAAAAGTGAATGTTCGGTTTCATGTTCTCAAATAACACATTCATTGCAGGAATAGCAGTTGGAAATGAAAAGTTTTTTGAGTTGTAGGAAAATCAGTGTCAAAACTCAGAACTCTGGAGAACTGAAGTATATAAAATATTATGCCACAAAAACAAGGTAGAGAGGGCTATTACACAGATCCAGGTAGCCCACCTACCAAGACTAGACAAAGTTATATCTCTCTAGGGGAAGAAGAGAGTAAGCAAGGAAAGCCACGATTAGGGGATGAAAGGAGGGAATGAAGGACTCCATGCAGGAGTGCACTGCAACTCTTGTTTCCTTGGTGGGAACTGGGTGACAGGCAAGGTTCCAGATTTCTCCTACATTACAGCATGGGTCATGATGTCTAGGCAAAGTGGCAAGGAGAGCATCGAAAGCCTTACCCTCTCCCTAAGATGGACACAGAAACAGGCAGAGAGGGCTGTTGAACATATGGAACCCCACAGTTAGGACATGAGTGATGCAGAAGAACTGCCAAGGAGTTTAGGCTGCGGGCCAGGTGGGACTATGGCCATGGGACTACGGACTATAGATGTCCCACATTAGAGACCAGTGAGAATGAGGACCAGCAGGAAATGCCAGGATGAGCAGATGACAGCTGGGCCCCGAGGCACACCTGCTGCCTATGCCTGGATGTTGTAGATCTTTCTGTATCTTTGATGCAATGTTGGAGAAATAGAAAGGGGATGGGAAGGGCATTGTGCATCGGCCAAGGAAATTCTGCCGGACTAGCATTAATTTTATGTCATCAGTGAAACGAGGGCTCGAGAAAGAAAATAAGTTTAGTTATAGAAAAATAGATATGTTTTTGCCTATTTGAACTCGCAGGCTATGAGATTCAATGTCTCTACATAGTTATTAGTACAAAGACCTCATCAAAAATTTATATCAGAACCTGACATATCCAAATAAAATTAAGCATCTTAAAATAATCACATGTAAAAGGTTAAATATCAACCCTTGGAGGGAGATTTTCATTTTATAAATTCATTCCATCAAAATGTAATGCATTTGGAAGGGGATCTTGCTCAGTTTCCACAGCGTTCTTATGACATAAATGTCAGCACTGTTACAGTAGTTTCCTTTGTGGAAAAAAAAATATTGTAACATTTAAACTAAGTTTAAATGAGGACTTTGATTCAGGGGAATCAATAGGTTAGAACTTTGCCTTTTCTCTCTTTGCGGAAACAGGTGTATTCCGAATACTGGGTCACTGTTAAGCTGAATCTGTATCTGGTTCTTTGAGAAGAGCTTTCTGCTTTGAACATGGAGGTGCTCTTCCAGCTATCATGGTTCTTTTTTTTTTTTTTTAAGTTTATTTATTAATTTTGAGATAGAGCACGAGCAGAGAAGGGGCAGAGGGACAGGGAGAATCCCAATCAGGCTCTACCCTGTCAGCACGGAGCCCATCCTGGGGCTCGAACCCACGAAACCGTGAGATCATGACCTGAGCTGAAATCAAGAGTTGGAGGCTCAGTGACTAAGTCACCCACGCGTCCCCCAGCTATGGTGTTTCTGCAGTCCCATGGACACAGCTAATTTGTCCAAAGGTATACAACTGACCTAGGCCGGGCCAATCAGATTCTGTTCCAGAAATTCAGAACTTAAAAACAGAGACTAGGAGTTTTTGGTAACTGAGACACTGGAAACTCATGTGGTGAGGTTCCCAGAGCAGCCCTACGTGGATCCTGAAAGCTTGTTTTTCATCAATCCTTGAATTTCATCAGCTTTTCTAAAAACATCCTACCATCAGTTTTGCTTAACTAGATTGGTTTCTAGTCCTTAATAACAAAAGGGTCTAAAATCCTACTTATAAATTTACTAGAAACAATTTTGGCAACAAGGCCCTACTCCAATGACCTGGGTGAAATCAGGTCTTGCTTGGGATGCTGGCCTCTATTTTCCTGACTGAATACACATCTCACATTAAGCATGTAAAAACACACACACACTAAACAAAGTGTTCTTCCTGAAATCAGCTCACAAAGGTTGTTGAGGCAACCCTGTAAAACTTAGCCCTTGTTCCTGGAGTCTTTTTTTAAAGAGAAAAATAATTTTCTGTGTTCATCTAATTTATTCTTAGATCATCACAATTACTTACCAATGGCATGTATGCACCTGTTGGGTACTACAGAACTTCTCAAACCTTGGAATCAGATTAGACACCACCACCCTTGTTTCCTGTTCTAAATTGATGTTTCCAAGTCATGCTTGCTTATTTTTTATCACAGCAATCGCTGACAACTCAGCTTCACAAGGTATGGTGTTATGGAAACAAATATAGTGTGATCTCATGTTAACGTTGTGAAACTAATTCGAATGAGCTGTTTGTCCATTGTCCGATAAATGGTGCTGTATTTCTCTCAAAAATGTAAACAGCCCGGGGGCCCCCATTGTGACTTGGCTGCTGTAATTCTGTCAATTTTTTGTTTGTATACATTTTGAAGCTAGGTCACTGGGCATCTAGTATTATAATTGTTAAGCTTCTCATAGTGGGTTGGATGCTTTTATCATTCAGGAAAATCTGTCTCTCAAAATGCTTCTTGCCTACATTATTTGATAAGAGGATTTCTGAAAACGTGTCTTTCTGTTTCAGCGAAACTGTTCTTGACAGCATTTGAAACCTGTTCTAGAGAATATTTGTATGTGCTTCCTGATGAGAAAATATTAGGGCTGCTTGAAAGTGAAATTAAGATTCCGGAGTACTCTTTTCTGGCTTATTCCTGTCGATTCTGTAAATGTTATTTAAAATAATTCATACCGAGTTTTAGAGAGCCCTAAGTGGCCCACACACCCTTTTGCACAGGTCTGCTCTTTGGAGTCCTGCTCTGTCCCAGGGAGTCTGCCCACTGGAGGAAACCTCTCATCCCGGCCAGCACCATGACTTTTCATTTTGCCTCCCTTCCCTTTTCCCTTGGAGACCTGTAAGTGTACTCTTTAGGTCGAAGGGAAGAAACTCAATGTCTTACTCACAAAGTTTTACTTATAAAATTTAAAAGTCTGCAGAGTGAACTGTGAGCTGCCCATTTCCCATCAGACATGTAAAGGGCTTGCGTGTCCCTCTTGTCCTTATAACAAGAAAAAGCTGAACAAACTGAAAATCAAGACCTGCACTTAGATTTCTCAGAGGATGCAGGTCACAAGGCCAGACATTGCCTCAAGCATTGAAGAGATAGGTGAACACAGAGAATTACGGTTTAATGGGAGCAGAAGGCAGTCCCAGGGTAGAAAAACTTACACTAATTGATGAATTTCTGGAGGCTTAGTGCAGATGAGCTAGAGAGTTAAAATCTCTAGGAGGCTCAGTTTTAGGAGTCTGCCATGCTTTTGTTAGATTTACCTCCCGGTGCCCCACCAAGTTCTCAAGGTGAAGATCAGAGAAAAATCTGGTGCGTCTGGTGGCAGGAAGGGGTAAGGTCTCTTTGAAATCTGCCCAGAACGTTCTGTTCTTTTGAACAAAATCCTGCCTGCTGGAGACATTATTTATCAGAGGCTCCCTGACTTAGGGGCAGGGAAACACCCAACTATACCTCCCTCTAGCCTTCCATGTGGGAGAAGAAAACACCCAACTACTGCCCCCTCTAGCCTTCCTGTTTCATCTGAAGTTGAGGAGCATGTTTGAAGATCACATCCCAGGGGCACAGGCTCACTAAAAGGTTGAGACCTGGTCACAGGACTAATAGAATACTTCCCCTCTCCCCACCTGTTACTACCACATGGCCTGTGCCTCTGTATAATAACTAGGGATTACAACAGAAGGGACTGTCTGCCTCAGATCCTATGTAAGAAGGAGTGTCTAGGGAAACCCACAGACAACAGGGGAGACAAAAAACAATGAAGGTAGAAGGAATTTTAGCCTCTGACACCTGCAGCCACAAGAGTAAACACAATCTGACTTCTATACCGACAAACATGAAACCTTGCACTGACAGCCCATTTAACTGTGAGTTGCCTTGACCCAGGATCTGATCACACAACCTCAGATGAAAGTAGGAGGCCTTATCCTTCTCAGAGAGTCAAAGGAACTCTGTTCTCTAAATAAAAATATTGCAGTATTTGCAAGTTCCTAACTGGCCACTTGACAATATTCTCTTTATTTTGTAAATAGTTTTTTTTTTAGAAATTACATATTGAATACTATGCAGGGATATTTATAACCTGCAATGCATAAAGAACAATAGTAACTAGAACACGTGAACACCTGTCTCCTGCCACCGGGCCTGTGAATAGGATTATCCTAGGGCTCTTCAAGGCCTAGTGGATACTCCTGGACCCTAGCCTTCTACCTGTACCACAAGGGAAATTCTCCTGAACTTTGTATTTGTCATCCTCTTGCTTTTCTTTATAGGTTTTCTGTAACTTTAAACTTTTATTCATTTTTTGAGAGAGAGAGAGACAGACAGAGACAGAGAATTTGTGGCAGAGGGGCAGAGAGAGAGGGAGACACAGAATCTGAAGGAGGCTCCAGGCTCCGACCTGTCAGCACAGAGCCCGACCTGAGGCTTGAACCCACGAACTGCGAGATCATGACCTGAGCCGAAGTCGGACACTTAACTGACTGAGTCACCCAGGGGCCCCAACTTTTCTACAACTTTATAACCAAGAGATGTTTTTTAGTTTTGCACAGTTTTGAACGTTATATAAATGCAACCGTCCTAGGTGGATTCTTCTGCAGACGTTTTATCAATGCTGAGATTCATCCATAACAATACATGTGGTTGTAGTTCATCTCTTGATTTTCTTGGCACTAGTTTCTCTTTTGTTAAGGTGCATTATTGTTCTGTAGTTTGGGTTGAGTCATTAAGGACCTATGTCAGCCTGTTATTATTGTACACTTTCATGTATGTTTTATATATGTTTATTTTATGTATATTGTCCACTGGTCATAAGTATTTTCCCTTTTTAGTCCCTCCCATTCACTCCCATTAACACATGGGGCTTGGGCCCAATAGTCTCTCATGGGCTCCCTTTCTTCCTCTGTGACTACAACATTCAGAGGCAGGAAAAGAGAGAGGCTCCCCCCAGGTGTGTTTTAAAACCTCTCCAGAAGCCCCTCAGAGCCTTCCCTCACATCTTTTTGCCATTCCTAACCCGTTCACTGGCAAGAGCAATATAATTATGATGGCCGAGGCTAACAAGATGGAGGAACAGCCAGCTTCCTTGAAGTGTACCGCCTCCCCAAATGCAGACTGAGGTAACACTCTCTCAGACAGGAGTGAACAAGGGGAAAGAGAGCACTTGCCACACAACCCTGCCGCCTCACAGGGTGACAGTGGAGATGAAATGATGGAAGACAAGCAAAAGATGAACAAATGATGTAAGAAAAACCAAAAAATATAAGATGTCATTAGATTGAGAAACTTAAAGCATAAAATATGTTATTTCCTAAGAAACTACTATCTTCGCAGTTTTCAAGAATAACTATGAACAAAATAAAAAATAGTATTTTTATAGGTGTGTTCTGAAAAACCAGTATTTGAGATGTGCCTTATTTCAACAACTACCATCCAGGACACAGTGGAATCCAGGGTCTATGAGATGAAAGACCCTCTAAGTTCTGGGGTCTTACTCTTGTAATAGACGGTTGCTGGCATTCTGTTAGATTTGTAAACTGAGGTGGTAGACTAAATTTCCTGTTCTTCTTGGGACGCCTGCGTGGCTCAATCAGTTAAGCGTCCAACTTCAGCTCAGGTCACGATCTCACAGTTTGTGAGTTTGAGCCCCGTGTCGGGCTCTGTGCTGACAGCTCAGAGCCTGGAGCCTGCTTCGGATTCTGTCTCCCTCTCTCTCTATCTGCCCCTCCCGTGCTTATGCTCTGTCTCTCTCTCTCTCAAAAATAAACAAACATTAAAATTAAAAAAAATAAATTTCCTGTTCTTTGTGACTTAGGAAAAATAAAACTTAAGAAGGAATTTAATAAGATACTTGAGGCTTAGGCTTTTATAAAGGAGTATCTTTCCTATGAACATTGCCACATTATTTAAAAATCAGCTTTGAATTTAGATTTTAACTTTTTTTTTTTGTCTAATATTGTCTTGAATGAGAACATGGTTGACAAGACTCACCCATTTGAAGTTTTCTAGGAGAGATTACATTGGCTAAATAATTTGGAGAAATTAAAGGCTTTATATTAGATATAGTAATTCTACAATTATTAATTGATAACCAAAATATCATTATATTAAGTATAATAAGCTTTCTAAATATTTATATTGTCTTCTATCTCTTAAGTTAGAACTTTGGTAGCAAGATACGGTTTAAATATTTGATTTGTGTTACATATAAAGATAGAAGTTATGTCTACCGAAAGTGACTTTATATTGTGGAAAAAGACATTTTTGACACATTTCTTTTACAGTTTACTTAGATCTGAGCTTTTGGGCTTGAGAGCATTATGGCCAGTTTTATAAATCTACAAGGCATTTTGATGCAAGAGTAAAGAATGGAAATAATATAAATAAATTTATAATAGAGTTTTATAAAAGCGGTAGCTGGGAATGAGGCATTGTGGTAAAACTGAGCAAAATTACACACCTTGTCCACATGCTGTGTCCATTTAAAATTGGAGATCATAAAGAGAAATAAATCTTTTCTTCTGTTAGGTCCATAAGTTGTTGTTTTGCTTTTTTATTTAACTTTTTTAATTAAAAATTTTTTTCGAATGTTTATTTCTTTTTGAGAGAGAGACGGAGTGCAAATGGGGGAGAGGTAGAGTGAGAGGGAGACACAGAGTCCAAAGCAGGCTCCAGGCTCTGAGCTCAAAGCCTGCTCTGAGCTCAAAGTCGGCACAAAGCCTGATGTGGGGCTTGAACCCAAGAGCTGCAAGCTCATGACCTGAGCTGAAGTCATACGCTCAACCAACTGAGCCACCCAGGTGCCCCTGTTTTCCTTCCTTCCTTTCCCTCCTTCCTTCCTTCCTCCCTTCCTTTTTCTTTCTTTCTCTTTCTTTCTTTCTTTCTTTCTTTCTTTCTTTCTTTCTTTTTCTTTCTTTCTTAAGTGAAGAGAGGAGGTAGAGAAAAAGAATTACAGAGAAAAGATCCTGAGCAATGGTAAGAAGGGGAGAGAACAATAAATGTCAAAACTCAAGGAATTTTGTGTGGTGAGCACAAAGTCAAGGGTAGTGTGTAATGGGAGAAGAGCCTAGAGACTCAAGCAGGGGCCGATGATGAAGTCCTAGTGGGAGACGAGGGAGCCAGAACAGCTCTCCAGGAGAGGGGAGAGGGGAGATTCCTGCTGGATCATTTCCTCGTGGGACAATGGGTGACAGAGTTAAGATTCCAGGTGGTGGCATCTCTGGGCTGTAGCTGCAGGCCAGCTTGCAGAGGCTGAGCAGGTGCCTTTAATCTTCTCATTTACAGAGCACAGTTTTCCAAATTATAGGACAACTACATAGGGTAATCATCTTAAGTGGTGTGTGCATGAACATTTTTAATCATTGTGTTCTACAAAAAAGTATCTCCATAGTACAATTGGGACCTTCTGAATGTTATTGCTCATGCATAAATTAAACATTTTAAATAAAACGATTCGTGTTTTAATTTATTATTATTTTTTAAATGTTTCATTTATTTATTTTGAGAGAGATAAAGACTGAGCAGGGGAGAGGCAAAGAGAGAGGGAGAGAAAATTGCAAGTAGGCTCCACACTGTCAACCCACTAACCCTGAGATTATGACCTGAGCAGAAACTAAGAGTCCCATGCTTAACGGGCTGAACAACCCTGGTGGCCCTGAACACTGAAACATTCCTAATGAGAAAAACTGTCCTCCAAAATAAGGTGGACTTGGACAGTATTACATTATGTCTGGCAAGGGGGAACCTATGCCATTATCCAAACAGAATATTTTGTGTTCCTACATACTAATGTATCATCTTTATTAAATCACATGAGGACACAAGTAAATGTCCTGAGGGATCCAATTCCCAGCCTAGGGGACTTAATAAATCAGAGTTCAGATCATGAGGCTCTTAATGGACAAAATTAGTACTCACTTTGTGAGTCATGGTCTTAATCTGTGTTTTCTCTCGCAGATACTAAATTGTTACTGTGGCGTCTGCCTCCGGCGCAGCCAGTTAGCTACCAAAGGAGGCACCCCCGTGCCAAGAACGCCCCCTGCGGACCGCTCAGGACACACTTCCGGGGGTGGGAGGGGCGTGTAAGAGTGGAAGCGCAGGCCCCGGGGCTGCAGTGTTGGAGGAGGAGGTCATCCAGAGGACGTGACCGCTGGTTGACCCAGAGCTGGATTGGTAATCAGAATTTCCCCACCCTTCCGCTCTCCGTGGAATGTACCTTCCGCCCACCAGTTCCACGGGCGGGGTCTCTTTTCGAGGGCACAGCCTTGAGGGCACAACGTGTTGTTTAGACCATCTTAGATGGTATACGTGGCTGAACCCCGTTAAGGCCTCTATAAACGGTCCGATCTTACGGCTGCTGAAGACAAGCCTCGTAAGTCGGCTTATTTTAAAACTGCCCCCCCTGGCTTTTTTATTTTTATTTATTTTTTAACATTTATTTTATTTTTGAGACAGAGAGAGACAGAGCACGAACGGGGGAGGGACAGAGAGAGAGGGAGACACAGAATCGGAAGCAGGCTCCAGGCTCTGAGCCATCAGCCCAGAGCCCGACGCGGGGCTGGAACTCACAGACCGCGAGTTCCTGGCCTGAGCTGAAGTCGGAGGCTTAACCGACTGCGCCACCCAGGCGCCCCGCCCCTTGCTTTTTTAGAAACTGCCGCCTAGCAGCCTGGAAGGGTCTGCCTCTTTCTTCCATCTCTCCTACCCCTCCCTCCACCAGGCCAGTTTCAAATTTCAGCGCGGAAGCCCCCACCCTAGAAGAGTCGTAGGTGGAGGCAGGAAGTAGAATAGGAGTGACCAGGGGCAGGGGGAGAGGGAATGGGCCATTACTGCTTAATGGGTGCACGGTTTCGGTTTGGGGTGATGAAAAAGCCCTGGAGATGGATGGTGCTGATCACTGCACATTATTGTGAATGTGCTCAATGCCATTGAGCTGTACAGTTAAATATGGCTAAAATGGTAAATTTTATGTTAGGTCTCTTTTGCCGCAATAAAAGAAAAAAACCCCTAAGGGCGCCTGGGTGGTTCGGTCGGTTAAGCCTCAGACTCTTGGTTTTGGCTCAGGTCATGGTCTCCCGGTTTATGGGTTGGAGCCCCGCGTGGGGCTCTGTGCTAACAGTGTGGAGCCTGCTTGGAATTCTCTCTCCCTTCTGTCTCTGCCCCTCCCCTGTTTGCACGCGCTCTCTCTCTCAAACATTAAAAACAAAACATAGACTTTGTATTAATTGAGTGAAAAATCACTAAGGCGGTCATATCATACTTGCAGTCTTATAGACTGCACCTTTACCACGGGGCCTCTGAGACAGTCTTGCCAGAGCTGAAGGTCCTGCAAGATCTTTCAGGAACTTAACTCTTTCTACTTCTCAATTTACCCCTCTCTCAGAGAGACTCAGAATCAGGCCTGCGCTGTGTAACACATACCAACCCTCATTCTGTATCTCTTCCCTTTTCCGGAGCTTCGGTGCACTGAAAACATAACTTCTGACTCCTTCTTTAGCTACAGTTCCAGTCGGTACCCTCACTGGATAAGCCTGGAGACCACATGCCCATCAGTTCAAGTAAATAGGGGCCCACAGGGACAGGGGAATTGCTTCCTGATTTAAGATACCAGTTTCAGCCCAGAAGTACCTACTAGTGTAAGATACATATTATAGTATATGATAGATCATATTATTCTGAAATGAACTTTAAAAAAAATTTTTTTTTAAATGTTTATTTATTGAGACAGAGCATGAACGGGGGAGGGTCAGAGAGAGGAAGACACAGAATCTGAAACAGGCTCCAGGCTCTGAGCTGTCAGCACAGAGCCCGACGCGGGGGCTCGAACTCACAGACTGCGAGATCATGACCTGAGCCGAAGTCGGCCACTTAACCAACTGAGCCACCCAGGCGCCCCCTGAAATGAACTTTTTACTTTGTGTTTAATCCCCTTACAGGAAGCTGGTGGAAGGGAGGGACCATGTCTTAACTGTGTATGTTCCTAGGGCCTAACTCTGTGCCAGACACATAGGAGTAGGTATTCAGGAAATTTGTGCAGTTAAATTAGGGATCTTCAAGTCAATTAAACCAGTTAAACTAACATTTAGTAAGTACCTGTATTAGTCATCTATTGCTGTGTAATAAATAACCCCAGACTTAGTGGTTTAAAACACTAATAATCATATGCTACTATTTACAGTTTTGCTGAGTCAGAAATTCAGGGTTAGCACAGGAAAGAGGGCTCCATGAGGACTAGGTCCACAGGCAGATGACTTGAAGGCTGGGGACTGGAATCCTCTGAGTCGCATTCACTCCTATGTCTAGTGCTTGATGTTGGTGTGAGCATGTCTGGCTTCTCCACGTGGCCTGGGCTTCTTCCCAATATGGTGGCTGAGAATCAAGGGTAAGCATCCTAAAAGAGAGAAAGAGAGAGAAGCTGAAGCCATATGTTGCCTTGTCTGACTCAGAAGTTACACAGCATCATTTTTGCAACTTTTGGAACAGTTGCAAGGTATGCCTAGATTCAAGAAAAGGAAACAGACCCTAGTGGAGGTGTGTCAGTCTCACTTGGTAAGAACATGTGGGAGGGGTCATGTTAACTGTGGCCATCTTTAGAAAATACATTTGCCACAGAGCTTGTAATGTGTCAGGGACTGTGTCAGTGCCTTTCTCTAGGCTTTTTTTTTTTTTATGTTTATTTTTGAGAGAGAGAGACAGAGAGACAGAGTGCTAGTGGGGGAGGGGCAAAGAGAGAGACACACACACAAACACACACGAAGAATCCGAAGCAGGCTCCAGGCTCCGAATTGTCAGCACAGAGCTGGACGTGGGCCTTGAACTCACGAACTGCAAGAGCATGACCTGAGCCGAAGTCAGACGCTTAATTGACTGAGCCACTCAGGCACCCCTCTAGGCTTTTCTTTAGAATATCTATTTAAGTTCTTTTAGATGATTAAATAGTGATCAATGAAAGCAACATTCTTTTGCTCTCGTTCTTCTACTTCATGTTCTCTTAAGTCTAAAAATGCAGAATATAATTGGTCATCGTTTTCATTATTCAAGGTTGATTTACTTATTAACTTGTTTTTTTGGCGAGTATTTATTGAGCACTCACTGCCAGGAAATAATGTTTGGTGATAAGGGGAGAGGTGTACAACACAGAAGTGGTTTCTGCCCACATAAAGACTGTGGTCTGGTTGGTGATGGAAGAAAGCCTTGTACCATCATTTTATCCATGTGCAGAATGAAGACTGAGTCAGATAATAGACTCAGATCGATAAGGGTATCATCAGGGCCACCATTCTTAGTAGGCCATGTTGACCAGATAGCTGACCATTCTAATTTTAAAGCTCTCCAGGATATAAAAGAGGAAATTTCTGATGATAAAACCTGATGGCAATTCAAGCTCAATTCTCTCTTGTCTGGTTTTCTGTCAAGCCACAGAAGTGGTTAGTTCTCTCCTTATAAAAACTTGTTATATATTGAGTAATTATTATCAAGTCACTTAACAGCTCTTCCCTTTTCTAGCTAAACTTCCTCAATTTTTAAACATTTCCTCATGGGGCCATTGTTTATTCTGTAATCATTTTATTATTTTGTCTCGTTTCTGTAGGGAATCTCAAACTGTATTTTCGGTAAAGCCAAGAAGCCACGGGAGTGAAAGAATAACGTGTGGGCTCCAAATGCATTTCTGTGAGTACACGCTGATAACACTGACTTTTAATGCGACACCAGCTTGTAGCTTAGAGTTCACGGACTCTTCTTTTCCTCTTCTTTGCGATGTGAGTTCCAAATCACATTTGTAGCCTTGCTGTAGTTTCTGCTTTGTTCTTAAATGACCATGCTTACCACCACCATTGGAATTAACACTTTACCAACTGAAATAGGGTCTGGGATTTTATTTTCTTATTTTGATACCTTAAATAGTTTAGCTTTTTCTCTGACCTAGGGTTGAGTGTTTGAATCTAATACGTTTAGACAAACCAGTTCTAAACACCCTTGAACCTGGTTTCTTTCATTCCGCAAATATTTATTGAGTACCTACTATGTGCCAGGTGGTGTGCAATGCGCTAGGGGGTCAAATGCCCAGCAAAAGCTGACATGGCGCTTGCGTTCTCAGAATCTAGTGCTTGCCAAGGGAACTAGATGTTGATTGAATTGCAGACCAAGAAGATGCCTGCTTAACAAGAGGTAGAACTGTATGCTCTTATAGAAAGTTGTGAGTTGGAGGGGCGCCTGGGTGGCTCAGTCAGTTGAGCGTCCAACTTCAGCTCAGGTCACGATCTCGCGGTCCGTGAGTTCGAGCCCCGCGTTGGGCTCTGGGCTGATGGCTCAGAGCCTGGAGCCTGCTTCCCATTCTGTGTCTCCCTCTCTCTCTGCCCCTCCCCCGTTCATGCTCTGTCTCTCTCTGTCTCAAAAATAAATAAATGTTAAAAAAAATTATAAAAAAAAAAAAAAGAAAGTTGTGAGTTGGAGCTCAGAGCCTGATATTTTAGTTAAATAAACTTTTAATTTTTGAACAGTTTTAGATCTACAGAAAAACTGGGAAGATACTACAGAGCAGTCCCGTATACCCAGTTTCCCTATTATTAACATTTTACATTAGTATGATCTGTTACAATTAATGCATCAGCATTGGTACATTTTCATTCAAGTCCATAATTTATTCAGATTTCCTTAGTTTTCACCTACTGTCCCTTTTCTGTTCCAGCATCCCGTCTGGTGTACCACATTACGTTTAGTAACCGTGTCTCCTTAGGTTTCCACAGGCTGTGATAGTTTCTCAGATTTTCCTTGTCTTTGATGACCTGGAAAATTTTGAGGGACACTGGTCAGGTGTTTGTAGAGTGCCCATCAGCTGGGATTTGTCCAGTGTCTTTCTCATGATTAGACTGGGGTTATGGGTTTTGGGGAGGAAGACTATGGAGGTAAAGTTCCATTCTCATCACATCAGATCTAGGGTACGTGCTATCAACATGACTTATAAGTTGATGTTGACCTTGACCGCTTGTCTGCGGTTGTGTTTATTAGGTTCTTCATTGTGAAGTTATGCTCACCGTTCCATGGCAGCTTCTTTGGAAAGAAGTCGCTCTGCACAGCCCACACTCAAGGAGTGGGGAGTTGTGCTCCACCTCCTTGAAAGCAGAGCGTCTCGGTGGATTATTTGGAATTTTTCTGCATGACAGATTTGTCATTCCTCCTCCAGAAAGTTTATTTTATAATAGCTAGCTTTGTTGTTGGTTAGCCATGTGACCTCTGGCAAGTCGCTTTGCCTCGATGGGTTTGTTTCCTTATCTTAAAAATCTGTCTTCTTCACATAGAGTTTTGAGACATGGTAGGCCAAAATGCTTTGTGCTTTATGAACTGTGACTATAGGAAGGACTTGATGATTGTTTCTCTTAGTTCAGCTTTCTTGTCCCCCCTGGGACGGCCTTTCCTGAAGGTTATCTACGTGTGCTTTGTGCCTAGCTGTCAGTGGAATGGCCACTGGTGGAGGGGGATCTGAGGCCTCAGGGGGCAGTTGCTGGCTCTGGAGGGACCCACAGATCCCAGTAGGGAGTCCTGCATTGCTTTCCATTTCTTCTCTTCCTGCCAGGAAAGTTCCTCATCTGGGGTGATTGCTGTGGTTAAGATTACCCAATATCGCTGTTTTAAAGCTGCTAACCAGGTCAGAGGGATGAGGAAGAGAAGGGCTTTTTCTATCAGGTGACACGAAGAGAGCCCAGAGCATTTTGGTCCAAGGATTTCAGTACGCCTTGCCTACTCTTTCCTCTCTTTGCTTCTCTCTCAGTCTCTCTTAGGAGTATTTTTGGTTTCAGTTTTGTGCAAGTTCCTAACACAGTTGCAGGTTGTGATTAGGATGATTGTCTTTATACAAGACACTTGAAAGTCAGGTTCAAACACAGCACATGCACGTTCTTTGCAGAAGATGTCAAGCTTGTTGACTGGAAGCCTGCCTGCCAGAACAAGATCCTTCTTCGAACACCAGAAACAATCTGCTATTGTCTCCTGGGATGAAACGGTGCCAATAAAGAATGAAAACTCTGAGCCAAGAGGAGGAATACCGCATTAACTGCTTCACCACTAAAAGTAATTATGGGAAGGGAGAGACGGGGTAAAACCCTCTCCTTTGTTTTTAGCTTGCAAGGACACACAGAGCACAGATGTGACCAGAGC
This sequence comes from Panthera uncia, assembly GCF_023721935.1. NCBI lineage: Eukaryota > Metazoa > Chordata > Mammalia > Carnivora > Felidae > Panthera > Panthera uncia. The sequence continues at coordinate 51,429,853 of NW_026057576.1, forward strand.
AAAGCCTGCTGTGTGTCTTGGCCCAGTGGAGAGAATGGTTCACTCCTGTGTGTGCACTGGTCAGGGTCAGAGCCCCTGCCTGCCTTCTGAGCACACTTGATGCTGCCGGTGGAGAAAGCTGGGCACCCCCTTAGTTTCCTTTCCGCTTGGTTGTCTTGGTTCCAGAAGATGTTACCACAGGGACAGGCCTGTGCTGGGGCTTAGGGGGAGGGTGGGGGGAGTGCGCATAGCTTTAAGGGCACCTTAAGAGAAGAGGATAAAATGCATTATCCATGGAGGGAATCTGGGAAGAAGAAACGAGAGGGAAAAGACCAAAGAAAATAAATTGAATTAGGTAATGGGGAGGCTTATCTTGTTTTTTTTCTAATTGTTTTATTAATTTTTTTAAATGTTTATTTTTGAGAGACAGAGGAGAGAGAGACAGAGCACAAGTGGGGGAGGGGCAGAGAGAGAGGGAGACACAGAATCCAAAGCAGGCTCCAGGCTATGAGCTGTTAGCCCAGAGCCTGACGCGGGGCTCAAACCCATGAACTGTGAGATGGTGACCTGAGCCAAAGTCGGCCGCTTAACCAACTGAGTCACCCGGGTGCCCCAGGCTTGTCTTAGTTTTATTAATTCTTTGATTTGTGACTGACTGAACATGGGGACAAGAGAAGACAGGGGTAGGGGGCTAAAATTCTCACAGCCCCTCTTCATGTTCACCCCTAGCCTCTTATGAATAAAAGTAAAGGAATATTAATTAAATCTTTGTGGGATCTCCATTTTCTTCCGTCCTACAGTCCTGGTCAGCAGCCAGCCTGCACTGCAACTCCTAGCAAACTCTCTGCTGATGTTCTGAGCCCCCTGCTCTTCTCCTGACCACAAAGCCGGTCTACCCTAACGCCTGTCCTCGCACAGAGTTCAGCTTTACTTAAAAAATTCAGGGGCGCCTGGTTGACTCAGTCGGTTTAGCATCTGACGTCAGCTCAGGTCATGATCTCACAGTTTGTGAGTTTGAGCCCCGCGTCAGGCTCTGCACTGACAGCTCAGAGCCTGTAGCCTGCTTGGGAACCTGTGTCTCCTTCTCTCTCTACCCCTCTCCTGCTTGTGCTCTGTCTGTCTCTCTCTCTCTCAAAAATAAATAATCATTAAAAGAAATTTAAAGGCTGTGCAACAATTCAAGACTCTAGGAGATTTGGGGAGGTACTGGGTTCATGTGAGTAATCACTAAGGGTAATGAATGAGCCTCTGGGACGGCAATCAGATTTCCCTGCTATTATTCAAGGTCTCTCCACACACATGTCTTCCAAGGAGAAGCCCATTTCTGAGTTACCGAGATTCCTAGCTGGGCAGGGCCCCATTCTAGTTTTAGGCACTACAAGTTTGTTTGTGGTACTTTGTGAATGATCTGTGGTAGAGGTGGAGGGGGGAGGGGAATCTGACCTTGTTTTAACATTGGTTTGATAATTTCGATACCTGAATCACAACTGCGTCTGTTTCTATTTTGATTTTTTAATCGTAGTTCTCCATCTGGGTGTGCCTGATAATCTTCCAGGGAAGTTTTATGAAACATTGTAGAGGGTCTAGATGATACTCTCTTTGGAGAGGTTGTTGTTTGGTTTCCGGAAGGCAGTTAGTGGAGATCACCTTAATCCATTAGAGGGAAACCAATTTGAGCCTGAGTCTCCCTCTTATAGGCTTTGACTATTTAAGGTTTGACCCCCCCTTTTTTTTAATGTTTATTTATTTATTTTGAGAGAGAGAGAAAGGGAGGGGCAGAGAGAGAGAGAGAGAGAGAGAGAGAGAATCCCAAGCAGGCCCCTTACTGTCAGTGCCAAGCCCTGTGCAGGGCTCAAACTGGACAGTTTGCCTGGGCACTTCCACTTTGGCGACCCTGAACTCTTATTATTATTATTATTTTTCCTAGCACAGTGAGACTCTTAATAGCTCTGCTTAGTGTTTCAGCCGCTTAGCAAGCACTTTCTGGATTAGCTTCTCTATCTCTTGGCCAGCACCACAGACAAATGGATGACTATCCAGAGGAAACATGGGTCAGACTATCAGGCTGATTTTCCTATGGATCCCTTCTGTCCAGGATCTTGATTTCTTATATCTTGGGTTTCTTGATAGTCCTGACCTCCCAGTTTTGACTCTCCTGTTCCATCAGACTGCTAAAAGTTTTGCTCAGTTTCTCTGCATCTCAGCAGCCACTTTCTGCCCACCCTCTTGATTAACTTTTCTTCTTTCAAGGATCTTGATCTCTTCAAGGAGCTACTTTTATAGTTCTTCAACACATTAAATAGGTGTGGGGGTGGGGGTGGGGGTGGGGGATGTGTGTATGGTCCTGCTTGTCTGGTTTTTCTTTTTTAAAATTTTTTAATGTTTTATTTATTTTTGAGAGAGAGAGAGAGACAAAGAAGAGTGTGAGCGGGGGAGTGGCAGAGAGAGATTGAGACACAGAATCTCAAGCTCTGGGTTCTAAGCTGTCAGCATAGAGCCCAATGTGGGGCTAGAACTCACGAACCATGAGATCATGACCTGAGCTGAAGTCAGACACTTAACTGACTGAGCCACCCAGCTGCCCCTTGTCTGGTTTTTCTAAGTAGAATTAGTCTGCTCAAAGCCAGATAGCAAAGTTCTGCCCTTGTTTTTTTAATTAATTAATTAATTAATTTTTATTTTTTAAATTTACATCCAAATTAGCATATTGTGCAACAGTGATTTCAGGAGTAGATTCCTTAGTGCCCCTTACCCATTTAGCCCATCCCCTCTCCCACAACCCCTCCAGTAACCCTCAGTTTGTTCTCCATATTTAAGAGTCTCTTATATTTTGCACCCCTCCCTGTTTTTATATTATTTTTGCTTCCCTTCCCTTATGTTCATCTGTTCTGTGTCTTAAAGTCCTCATATGAGTGAAGTCATATGATATTTGTCTTTCTCTGGCTGACTAATTTCGCTTGGCATAATACCCTCTAGTTCCATCCACGTAGTTGCAAATAGCAAGATTTCATTCTTTTTGATTGCCGAGTAATACCTCATTGTATATATATACCACATCTTCTTTATCCATTCACCCATTGATGGACATTTGGGCCTTTCCATACTTTGGCTATTGTTGATAGTGCTGCTATAAACGTGGGGTTGCATGTGTCCCTTCAAAACAGCACACCTTTGTCTCTTGGATAAATACCTTGTCAAGTATTTAGTGCAATTGCTGGGTCATAGGGTAGTTCTATTTTTAGTTTTTTGGGGAACCTCCATACTGTTTCCCAGAGTGGCTGCACCAGCTTGCATTCCTACCAACAATGCAAAAGAGATCCTCTTTCTCCGCCTCCTTGCCAACATCTGTTGTTGCCTGAGTTGTTAATGTTATTCATTCTGACAGGTGTGAGGTGGTATCTCATTGTGGTTTTGATTTGTATTTCCCTGGTGATGAGTGATGTTGAGCATTTTTCATGTGTTGGTTGGCCATCTGGATGTCTTCCTTGGAGAAGTGTCTATTCATGTCTTTTGCCCATTTCTTCACTGGATTATTTGGTTTTGGGGTGTTGAGTTTGATAAGTTCTTTATAGATTTTGGATACTAGCCCTTTATCTGATATGTTGTTTCAAATATCCTCTCCCATTCTGTCAGTTGCCTTTTAGTTTTGCTGATTGTTTCCTTCACTGTGCAGAAGCTTTTTATTTTGATGAGGTCCCAATAGTTCATTTTTGCTTTTGCTTCCCTTGCCTCTGGAGACGTGTTAAGAAGTTGCTGCGGCCAAGGTCAAAGAAGTTTTTGCCTGCTTTCTCCTCGAGGATTTTGATGGCTTCCTGTCTTACCTTTAGGTCTTTCGTCCATTTTGAGTTGTTTTTTGTGTATGGTGTAAGAAAGTGGTCCAGGTTCATTCTTCTGCATGTCGCTGTCCAGTTTTCCCAGCATGACTTGAAGAGACTGTCTTTATTCGATTGGATATTCTTTCCTGCTTTGTCAAAGATGAGTTGGCCATACATTTGTGAGTCCATTTCTGGGTTCTCTCTTCTGTTCCATTGATCTGAGTGTCTGTTTTTGTGCCAGTACCATACTGTCTTGATGATTACAGCTTTGTAATACATCTTGAAGTCTGTGATTGTGATGCCTCCTGCTTTGGTTTTCTTTTTCAGGATTGCTTTGGCTATTCGGGGTCTTTTCTGGTTCCATACAAATTTTAGGATTATTTATTCTAGCTCTGTGAAGAATGCTGGTGTTATTTTGATAGGGATTGCATTGAATATGTAGATTGCTTTGGGTAGTATCAACATTTTAACAATATTTGTTCTTTCTATCTGGGAGCATGGAATCTTTTTCCATTTTTTTGTGTCTTCTTCAATTTCTTTCATAAGCTTTCTATAGTTTTCAGTGTATAGATTTTTCACCTTTCTTGTTAGATTTATTCCTAGGTATTTTGTGGTTTTTGGTGCAATTGTAAATGGGATCAATTCCTTGATTTCTCTTTCTGTTGCTTCATTGTTGGTGAATAAGAATGCAACCAATTTCTGTGCATTGATTTTATATCCTGCAATCAGTTCTAGCAGTTTTTTGGTGGAATCTTTTGTGTTTTCCATATAGAGTATCATGCCATCTGTGAAGAGTGGAAGTTTGACCTCCTCCTGGCCAGTTTGGATGTCTTTTATTTCTTTGTGTTGTCTGATTACAGAGGCTAAGACTTCCAATACTATGTTGAATAACTGATGAGAGTGGACATCCCTGTCTTGTTCCTGACCTTAGGGGGAAAGCTCTCAGTTTTTCCCCATTGAGGATGATATTTGCGTTGGGTCTTTCATATATGGCTTTTATGATCTTAGGGTATGATCCTTCTATCCCTACTTTCTTGAGGGTTTTATCAAGAAAGGATGCTGTATTTTGTCAAATGCTTTCTCTGCATCTATTGAGAGAATCATATGGTTCTTGTCCTTTCTTTTATTGATGTGATGAATCACATTGATTGTTTTGCGGCTATTGAACCAGTCCTGCATCCCAGGTATAAATCCCACTTGGTTGTGGTGAATAATTTTTTTAATGTATCGTTGGATCCAGTTGGCTAATATCTTGTTGAGGATTTTTGCACCCATGTTCATCAGGGACTGCTCTTGTTTTAAATGCCACTGATAGAAATGTTCTAAAGTTTCCCTTTCTTCTGCCTTGTTTTGAGTCTTTAGTTTTAACCCAGGGACCAAAAAGGTACTTGTTTGACTTTACTTACAGTTTAAATATGACTTGTCTCATATTTGTGATTGTGAATGTGTTTCTGTAGGACAGGAGTTCACATTTCTTGCTTCTCCCATTGTTACTTACAGAGTAGGCACTCTAGAATAACTGGAAAGTAAATGGATTTTATAGTTACCATCTTACTGGCAAGAAATATCCCCTTCACACCTCTGGGAATCCAGCTGAATCATTCCAGGTGTCAGCCAGACAGAGACTTCCTGCCTGAGATAGGACAGACCATCTGCACCTCACTTGAGGCAGAGGAGAAAGGGAAGCGAAAAGACAGACCACATCAATTTCTTCAGCTGTAAAATGAATTGGATGAATCTTGACATCATCAAAATTTCTGCAGGCCTTAATAGTTTCTGAACCTTTTAGCAAACTCACCTCTGTTCTTTGGTCCTTTTATTGAGGACATTGTTAAGGCCAGCGCCCATCTGTACCTTTATTTCCTCTGGCCACTCACATGCTCAGTGGCACTCTGCGATGAGAGACTGTAGTCTGCATGCTGATTTTTGCATTAACACCACTGTATTAGTGTCCTTGGGCTGTCATAATGAATGGCCATGGACTTGGTGGTTTAAAACAGAAATTTTGGGGCGCCTGGGTGGCTCAGTCAGTTAAACGTTTGACTTTGGCTCAGGTCATGATCTCATGCTTTGTTGAGTTCGAGCCCCGCGTTGGGCTCTGTGCTGACCGTGCAGAGCCCAGAGCCTGCTTCAGTTTCTGTGTCTCCCTCTCTGTGCCCCTCCCCCACTTGTACTCTGTCTCTCTCTCAAAAATAAATAAATATTAAACAAATTTAAAAAATAAAACAAAAAAATGTATTGTGTCATAGTTTTGGAGGCCAGAAAGTCTGAAATCAAGGTTTCAGCAGGGTTGGTTCCTTCTGGAGGCTCTGTGGGAGAACCGTCCCATGCCTCTCTCTTGGCTTCTGGTGGCTGCTGGTGGTTCTTGGCCTTCCCTGGCTTGTGGCTCCATCACTGCAGTCTCACCTCCATCTTCCCATGACTGCCTTCTCTCTGTGTCTACTCCTCCTATGAGGACAACAAACACTGGATTTCGGGCCCACCCTAAATCTCAAAATCCTTAGTTACAGCTATAAAGGCCATATTGCCACATTCTGCGGTTCTGGATAGGCTTGAATTTTTTTTTTTTTTTAAGTTTAGTTATTTATTTTGAGAGAGCATGCATGAGCTGGGGAGGGGCAGAGAGAGAAGGCAAGAGAGAATCTCAAGCGGTCTCCATGCTGTCAGCCCAGAGCCCAATGTGGGGCTCAATCCCACGAACTATGAGATCATGACCTGAGCCGAAATCAAGAGTTGGAGCCTTAACTGACTGAGCTACCTAGGTGTCCCTGAGTAGGCTTGACGTTTGGGAGAACCCTATTCAACTCACTATAACCACCAAAATCAGTCTTAAAATAAGAAACTTTGTGAGGGTGGTAATTCTGTGTCTTGTTCACTGCAGTATTCTCTGTACTTAATTGAAGGCATTTAATACTTGTTAAATAAATGGATGGATAAGGTTGAAATTGGGTCTAAGTGGTAGAAACTCAATATATATGGCCAGCTGCATTCAAATTAAGATGTCATTCATGGGCTAATCTTGTAGAGTGCTTGCTTTTTATGAGTTTTCAGTGTTTTTATATAAGGTTCTATACCTCAAGTGGGTTGATGGCTATGCAATCCATTAGTGAAAAGCGTATTGCTGTGTAGTCTACTTTAAAAAAAATTAACCTTTTTTTAAAAAAAAAATTATTTATTTTGAGAGAGAAAGAGCAAGGGAGGGGCAGAGGGAGGGAGAGAGAAAGAATCCCAAGCAGGAGATAGCATGGAGCCTGACATGGGTCTCAGCCTCACCAACCATGAGATCATGATCTGAGCCAAAATCAAGAGTTGGGTGCTTAACCAACTGAGCCACCCACGCTCCCCCTCAATATTACCTTTCTTTATATTTGAAGTTAAAAAAAAATGTTTGTTTATTTTTGAGGTGGGAGGAGGGACAGAGAGAGAGGGAGACACAGAATCTGAAGCAGGCTCCAGGCTCTGAGCTATCAGCACAGAGCCCAACGTGGGGCTCGAACTCACAGACTGTGAGATCATGACCTGAGCTGAAACCAAGAGTCAGACACTTAACCGACTGAGCCACCCAGCCCCCCGCCACCTCCAAATTACCTTTATATTCTTTACTTTTACTTTCTTTTTTTCCTCTTTCTTTTGTTTTCTTCCTATTTTCTGTTGGATTCGTTTACTGTTACCAGTTACAGGTCCTCTGTTTCCTTCTCATTTTCTTTCCGTTTTTGTGTTTTTTCCTTTTTTCAACTCCTCATATTGTGCTTTCAAAACGTATGGGTCTGCGATGTAAAAAAAGAAAAAATGTATTTTTTCTATGACTATATATTTCAATATATTCAGTAAATATATATTTCAGTAAGATTTAGATGAAAGAGATCACAAGCCTTCAGGTAGATTAAGCTGAAAAAAGAATGATACTCAGTGATTTTTTTACTGTTCCCCTGAAGAAAGGAGACACAGCTTATTTTGTATTTTATTTTATTTATTTAAAAAAATTTTTTTTAACGTTTATTCATTTTTGAGAGACAGAGACAGACAGAACATGAACAGGGAAGGGGCAGAGAGAGGGAGACACAGAATCTGAAGCAGGCTCCAGGCTCTGAGCTGTCAGCACAGAGTCCAACGTGGGGCTTGAACTCACGAACTGCGAGATCATGACCTGAGCCGAAGTCGGACACTCAACCGACTGAGCCACCGAGGCTTCCAGTATTTTAAATTAGTCATAAGAGGAAGGTATTGTGTCTGCAGCTCTTCTAATAAACTAGGAACATAATGAGGGTGGTGACATTGTACATAATAAGCCTCTAGCTGTCCGACTAAGGAATCCTTTCTCACGCTGTTTCCTGCAGAGTGAGATTGTGCAGATGCCTGCAAATATGTAAACTTGCTGTACTGTTTGAACATCCCTATTACCTTGCTGTGCCTCAGATCTGGTTCTTTGATTTGTTCTCTCAAGCTCCCTAAAGCTTCTTCTATGGCAGTTTGGATAGTATTTAGGAATCTTCCTGCATATGCTCATTATATAACACAAAGTGACATAAAACACTGCCACATAACCGTCCCCTGCTCAACTCCCGTGATTCACTCGGTACTAGGTTAATAGCATTTATGTTATTCATAGATCTCAGTTGACCTTGATCTGCTAGAAACTCCTTCCTTTTTATCTCTGTTCCATACTGGGGAGATTTTGTCCTACATAAACAATGGTTCTTTTGTACATCAAAGCACATACCCCCCTTCCCCAACATCCAAGTTTTAATTTTCCTGGCATGCATAGTATGTATCTCTCTTCTGTTCAATGTCTGTTACTTCTTACCTACGTTTAATTGATGGATAATAGAATTTTCTATTTAGTTTGCAGAAGAAAAGTATTTAAAAATTAAGTTTTTGGTATCTGAACAACAACAAAAAGACTGCAGCTTTGTGAATGAAAAAGTTCACAGGAGTGATTTTTCTTCTGTTTTTCCAATTTAAAAAATACAGATTAAGTGGGGATTTAGTCTCATATACCTCCGTTTATCCAGTATCTTTCAAATAATAGTATTTGTCTTGGAAAACAAAAGAGTTTTAGTCACACTGAAATATCCCTGTTTGGGTTGAGAGTTTAATATTTCTCTGTGTATTTTGTATATATGTGTATATATTAAACATATGTATGTATGTGTATGTATGTGTGTGTATATATATATATGTAAACCCACACACACAGTCTTTCTGTGAGTAATGATACAGGCATTGGATAAAAGTTTGTGGGTAATAATTGAGAATTTAATTCAGAGTCAATTCTGCCATTCCTTTTGGGAAACTTCTTGGAAAAGCACTTACCAAAACACAACAAACAAATGAACAAAACAGAAAACAAAATCTAATAACAAAAACCTCATTTCTTAGGAATTACTCTGTAACATAAATCTCACCTCTCAATAAAACATCTTATTTATAAAGTACCCCCTTCAGTTAGCTTATTTTTTGTAATCAGTGAATACTGATCTGGTATTAAGTACTTCTGTGTAAAACATTTACAACTCTGTTCTCCATCAATTACCCAATAGGTGGGTAAAATCTTTTAAAGCCTTCTTTCATGGAGTCCAATTCGGAGTGTTCAAATCGTCTCTTGTTTTTACCTGAGGATTCAAATATTTATTTATTTATTTATTTATTTAATGTATGTATTGTTCTGGTGTATTACTTTTCTGTGAGGAGATATTCCGCAATTATTTGTGGTAGCAAAATGTGTAATGAGAATTATTTACCATACTTAAAATGTTTTTCCACATTCTCAAACTTTAGTTTGCTTAATAGTGCCTGGACAGCTTTTTTCTTTTTTAAATGCAGACTCCGGGGCCCCATTTTGAGAAATGCTGACTTAGTAGATGGGGGGCATGGGCCCAAGCCTATGTTTTAAGAAAGCGGCTCTGTTGATTCCAGTATGCTTGGGTACAGATTATACCTTGAGGAACATTTTTCTGAACGATTATGGAACAAAGAGCTTAGTCCTTTTGCTGGGGAACCTAGAAACTGAGGGTTGAAGGGCGCAGTGGAAATGTATTCTGGAACGCTAACGGTGCACCTAGATACACAGTAAAGATAACACAATGAGTATAAGCTAGGTGCAAGAAATACTCGACAGATCTGGCCTTTAATACCTTGCCAAAAGTAAGAAGGGGAAGCCCTTACAGAAATTGGTGTAGAAGGTCATGTGGGTTGAGGGGTGTTGTTGGAGGTGAAGGTGTTAGGACATTTCTTCTGTACCTCTACTTGGTTTATTTAAAATGAACTGGGCCCTGTGATTATTCATGCAAAAGACCAGGGGCACCTAAAACTCTTCTGTGGGAATAAAATTACTCACCAGCCCATCTATACTTGTTTTTGTTTTTTAAGTGTTCCTATAATCATGCCATAAGGATACTTTGGAACTGAAGTGACTCAATCATTACACAGTTTTTTACTCCTTCAGGATAAAATGCTCATTTCCCTGGATGAATAGGTATAGGCTTCTCATAGTCCAGATTACCATAATTAGTGTGGAGCCTACTTTAAAATTAGGTCATATAGTTAATGGTTTTGATTTACCTTTGGCTTTAGTTAATTACATGAGATAATACATGTGAAAATGTCTGGCATGGAATCTGGCATGTGCTAAGTATTTAGTTCCTATTGCCTACTTAGCATCTCCTCTCAGATAGCTTGCAACCACCTCGCACTCAATATAAGCCTCTGAGTCTTATTGATTTGACATCCTCCGTGTCTCTTAAATCAGCCACTTCATTCATTGCTCAGTGGACCAGTCATGGCCTGTGTGAAGTTTCTGGGCAGGTTGTGTGGATGGCCCTCAGGTCCAAAGAACTTCATGCATAAAAAGAACAGAGAGGTCAGCATGCAAGGGGAAGGAGGCCAAAACATGAAGTACCCTTATAAGTCACATTAAAAGTTTTTGAAATTTTATTCTAAGAACAATGGGAAAAGTTTGAAGAGTTTCAAACATGGGAGTGGCATGATCAGATCTGAGTTTTACGAACATTGCTCCCTTCCATCTCTCCAACTCCTTTTGTCCTAACATAAGACCAGGTCACAAACATCTCTCCTCAGGAGCATTACATCCAGTCCCCTTCCCCCTTCCTTCTCCTCTTAAATGCGTGCTCCACATTTCAACCAAGCAAAACCCACAGACAAAACCCCTAGGAATCTGATTATATCATTTTCCTCTTTCAAGTCTTTTAATGGTTTCCCAATGCCCTTAGGATAAATTCCAAATTCCTTGACAGGGGTTCCATGGCTTATGACTAATATTTACCTTCCCAGGCTCTTCTCTCAACCACTTTCCCTCAGACATTCCAGGTACACTGAACATCTTTCAGTTATTCTAACGAACCATGCTGTCTCTTGCCCAGACCTTCCTGTTCTCCATGCCTGGGCACCAATCCTGCCCAGCTCTGTTTGGGCTGGTGAATTCTTACAGCCTTTGACTATGTGGAGTACCCTGCTAATGATTGCCATCTTTCCCAGTTGAGACATTTATCACACGTTCCCCTGCCAGACTGAAGCTCCACCAGTGTCTGACCTGGTCATTCCTTCAACCGTAGATAGCACTTGCCCCTGGTGGGCTCTCAAGATGCCTGGAAGGTTCTCAATAACACACTCCTACGGAATGGATGAATGAGCGGTACCTATCAGCTTCCTTCACTTTGCCTTTTATATCATGTCCTCTTTCTGAAGAGCTTGTTGGAAAAAGGACTAACTCAATAATGACACACCTGCTTTGGGTTTAGATGACAAATTGGAGTCCTGTTACAATGTTAGGAATAAAAACAACCAAGTTAAATTTTAGACAGGGATATAGAATCTGATATTAGGCAAACAAGGAAAGACCTAAGGGAAATATTTTTATTGTAAATGGGAGATGCTAAATAATTGTTGAATACAATCAATATAATCAGTTGCTTAGTGTTGTCCCTGATTCCTTTTACAACCATAATTAATATTTGAAAAATGCTTTATATTTTATAAAGTGAATTTCACCCACATGATCTCATTTTCCTAACAATACTATATCATCATTACCTGTCTTATGAAATAGGAAATGAAGGCCTACCTGTGGTGCAGAGTGACTCCCCAGTGGTAAGTGGTAGTGCAGGACTTGAACCCCTGTCCTCACCTCAAATCTAGTGCTCTTCTAATATATCACATTCCTTCCCTAAATGTCTGCAAGCAAAACCAAAATTGTTGGTTACTTCTGGGCATGGTTTTGTGTGCATTATTTTATCCGGTCAGAGTTGCAAATGATTGGGAGGACAAGAAAAACAACAGGGAACATGACTGTTTTGGCTGGGAATGGAACCCCTCTCCAAAATATTTGCTCATAGAAGGAGCAAGAGCAGTGTGGCAGACGTGCCCCACTTGACTGTGATTCTCTTCACAGTTTACCACCCGAGGAGGGAGACCCTGGTGGAGGGAGGCCTCCAGCTGCTGTAAGACTTTTCCATTTTTAATAGCTGATCAATCACCAGAGAATACTGAGATTCAGCTAGGTATTTTGCAAGTCTAAAGGGAAGATAGAAGGCAGAGGTTAAAACATTAAAAAAAAAAAAAAAAAAAGGAAAGAAAGAAAGAATAGAAAAAAGAAGAAAAAAAAGATCACTCTTGCCCTGATGAAACTTCTGATCTATGGGGGAAATGCATAGACCTTCAAAACCTCTGCCAATATGATGAGAATAGCTACAACTAAGTTAATAGCAGATGATTTAATGAAGAGCCTAGCCCAGGGGTTCTCAATCTTGAGAACCTCAAAAATGCCTCTAAGGTTTTGCTGCCCAGACTGCAGCCCAAAACAATGAAACCAGAATCTCTGAAGATGGAACCCAGGCAACAGTACTTTCCAAAGCTTGCTAGGTCATTCTAATGTTCTGGCAAAGCTAAAGTAGGAGAAAAACCTTTTACTAATTTGATAGGAGTTATGCCAACCTCAGATTCATGACCGCTGGTGTGGTGGTTTTGATTATTTTGAGAAATGCTGAAAAATCCCTGATTGGAACCAAAAGTTCACTGAGTCTTCTTTAATTCAGAGGTGCCTGGTGGGGGCACCTGGGTGGCTCAGTCCGTTAAGCGTCCAACTTCGGCTCAGGTCATGATCTCACCACTTGTGGGTTCGAGCCCCACATTGGGCTCTGTGCTGACACCTCAGAGCCTGGAACCTGCTTGGATTCTGTGTCTCCCTCTCTCTGTCCCTCCCCCACTTGCACCCTGTCTGTCTCTCTCAAAAATAAATACACATTAAAAAAAAATTCAGGAGCGCCTGGGTGGCTCAGTTGGTTAAACGTTGGGGTGGTTCTGTTGGTTAAGCATCCAACTTTGGCTCAGGTCATGAGTTCCAACCCCATGTCGGGTTCTTTGCTGACAGCTTCAGAGCCTGGAGCCTGCTTTGGATTCTGTGTCTCCCCTTCTGTCTGCCTCTGCCCTGCTTGTGCTCTCTCTTTCTCTCTCTCTCAAAAATAAACATTAAAAAAGAAATCTCCTTACTTCAGTGAACACATTACAATAATCAACATCCACTAGAGCACTCAGTAAAGCTCAGCATAGAGCTAAGGGAGATAAATATTATATGATTGCACTCATGTGTGGAATTTAAGAAACAAAACAGATGAACATAGGGGAAGGGAAGGAAAAAGAAGATGAAAACAGAGAGGGAGGCAAACCATAAGAGACTCCTAAATGCAGAGGACAAACAGGATTGCTGGAGGGGTGCTGGTGGGGAATGGGCATTAAGGAGAGCACTGGGTGTTATATGTAAGTGATGAATCACTAAATTCTACTCCTGAAACCATTATTACACTAAATGTTAACTAACTTGGATTTAAATAAAATTGAAAAAATAAAAACAAACTAATTGAATTCTCACAATTCTAAGGTTTCATTATTAGCCTGTTTGAAGATGAATCAACTGAGGTTCCGATAAGTATATTATCTGCCTGAAGTCATGTAGCTGGTAGGGGGAGTAGTAGAGACAGAATTTGGGCTTTTCTTGCCGAATTTTGTAGTCATCAGTCTCTAAACCATTCTGTATATCCACTGGGGAGTGAAGAGATGCTATTAAAACAAATAGCAGCAAACCTCACTTCCAGAAAGGCTGAGCCTTGCTGTACCTCACTTTACAGCTAGAGTACAGTAGACTTAGGTTGTATTTCTACTACTGTTTTAAAAATCTGTGAGTTTTTTTTTATGCTTCAGGTTTTTAAATTAAAAAATGGAGGATGGGGATGCTGGAGTGGTTCAGTCAGTTAAGTGTCCAACTCTTGATTTCGGTTTAGGTCATGATCTCATGATTCATGGGGTCAAGCCCCGGTCAGGCTCTGCATTGACAGCACAGAGCCTGCTTGGGATTCTCTCTCTCTCTCTCTCTCTCTCTCTCTCTGTCTCTCTCTCTCTCTGTCTCTCTCTCTCTGTCTCTCTCTCTGTCTCTCTCTCTCTGTCTCTCTCTCTGTCTCTCTTTCTCTCTGTCTCTCAAATAAACATATAAAAATAAATAAATAAATAAATAAATAAAGGATAAATTATTTAAACATTTTATGATTTTTTTCCCCATACATACATGTCCTTGTTACAAATCCAAAGAGTTCAAAGGGGTATTTCAAGAAAAGTAAATCTTTCAGCCTCTAGCCATTGGTTTCCTCCAGAGAGAGTAGTCTGGAGATTTTATTGTATAAATGAAAAGACCGCGATTGATTTAGGATCTTCAAGATTAATCTCCTGGGGTTGTGGAGAGGATTAGAAAAATATGGCCCAATAGCAAAAAAAAAAAAAAAAAAAAAAAAAAAAAATTGGGAATGATCATAGGATAGACAAGCAAGAGTGTTGTCTGCCATGGTTTAGATGACTTGCCACTTATTTAGGCCCAATTGATGGCACTTTCCAAACTCCTGCTAATATAGGCAGTGCTCCAGTGAAGAGCTTTATGTGAACGTCATTTTGCACATGCCTAAGTATTTCCATAGGATAAATTCCTAGAGGTAGAATTTCTGGATCATAAGTATGTGCATTTAAATTTGATAGATACTGGGGTGCCTGGGTGGCTCAGCTGGTTGAGCATCCATCTCTGGTTTCAGCTCAGGTCCTAATCTCACAGTTGGTGAGTTCGAGTCCCAAAGTGCAGAGCCTTCTTGGGATTTCTGTCTCCCTCTCTCCCTTTGCTACTCCCTGGCTTGCTCTCTCTCTCTCTCTCTCTCTCTCAAAAAATAAATAAACTCACACACACACACACACACACACACACACACACAATTTAATTTTTGATAGACACTGCCAGTTGTGCTCCATGAAGGTTGGATTCATTTGCACACCCACTAAGCAGCAACATAACTCCTGGTTTATTATATACCCGCCATTATGGTACTTCACCAAACTTGTTGAACTTTGCCAGTCTGATGGGTGACAGACAACTGGAATTTCAGTATAGTTTTAATTACCATTTTAGAATTATTCTTCATTTGAAGATCTTTTCATATTTTTAAGAGACATTTGTATTTACTCTTGTCTGTTTCTAAATTTTGCTTACTTTTTATTGGTCTTTTCTTATTGATATCTAGAAGCTCCTGGTGTTAAAGAAATCAGATGTTTTTGAGTGTGAATTGCAAGTATTATTCCCAGTTTGGTTTTGGCTTTTTAAAAAATTTGCTTACACATTACCTCTCTGATTATTAAATAGACTACAGATTAAAATCTTAATTCTTACTCTTTACAAACATTTAGAAGGCAATATTTTCAGAATAGCTATAAAATTTCAGCAAACCACATTTGTGTTTAACCATCTACAACCATAAGATCTCTAGATGTGTTACTATAAGGTAAAGTTTCATACTGTTTTTAAAAATTTTGTTTCAATTTTAGTAACTTTTATTTACTTTTGTATAACTTACCTTTGACTCAAATTCCTTTTTCTTTATTACATTTAAATAATGATTAGATCCAAAATGAGTTCCTTACCACTGTAGATACGATGTCTCAAAAGCATTTCCACAAACCATTTTATATCACAACACATAATAAATTAGCATACTTAGTGTTTTTATTTCCCTACCTGTTATGAATATTCAGCCTCTCCCAAGAATGCCACTTTTCTTTCTCTCTCTTTTTCTTTCTTTCTTTCTTTCTTTCTTTCTTTCTCTTTTTCTTTCTTTCCTTCTTTTCTTTCTAAATATTTTAATACCCTCTTAACTGATTTCTCACACTACCCCTGCAACCACCAGTCTGCTTTGTGTATCTATGAATTTGGTTTTTTTGTTTTTGTTTTTGTTTATTTGTTTTAGATTCCACATATAAGAGAAATTGCATGGTATTTGTTTTTCTCTGATTGGCCGATTTACTTAGCATGATACTCTCAAGGTCTATCCATATTGTCACAAATGGCAAGATTTCATTCTTTTTTGTAGCTGAATAATATTCCATTATGTTTATTATATATATATACCACAATTCTGTTATCCATTCATCCATTGATGTATGCTTAGGTTGTTTCCATATCTTGGGTGTTATAAATAATGCTGCAATAAATGTGGATGCATATATCTTTTTGAATTAATGTTTTTGGTTTATTTGCATAAATGCCCAGAAGCGTAATTTCTGGATCATATGGTATATCTATTTTTAGTTTTTTAATGAACCTCTCTATACAGTTTTCCTAGTGGCTGCACCAATTTACATTCCCACCCAAAGCGCACAAGTGTTCCCTTTCCTTCACATCCTTGCCAACACTTGTTATTTCTTATCTTTTTGATGATAGTCATTCTAACAGGTGTGAAGTGATATCTCACTGTGGTTTTGATTTGCATTTCCCTGATGTTTAATGATGATAAACATCTTTTCATGTACCTGTTGGCCATCTCTGGGTCTTCTTCGGAAAAAGACTGTTCAGATCATCTGCCAAATTTTTTTAATCAGATTGTTTTTTTCCCTGTTAAGTTATATAAGTTCTTTATATATTTTGGATATTAACCTCTTATCTGATATGTGATTTGCAAATATCTTCTCTTTCATTTTGTTGATGCTTTCTATTGCTGTGCAGAAGCTCTTTAGTTTGATGTTGGTCCATTTGTTTATTTTTGCTTTTGTTGTTTTGCTTTTGGTGTCAGATTCAGAATATCATCGCCAAAACCTATGCAAAGGAGCTTACTGCCTATGTTTTCTTCCAGAAATTTTATGGTTTCAGATTTTATATTCAAGTCTTCAATTCATTTTGAGTTAATTTTTGTATACGGTATAAGATAGTGGTCTAGTTTCATTCTTTTGCATGTGGCTATCCACAGTTTCCCCAACACCATTTATTGGAGAGTATTCCCTATTGTAAACATGTATTGCAAACATTATTCTCAGTTTGTGTTTGGCATTTTGACTTGATTTATGATATCTGTCTATCTATCTGTCTATCTATCTACCTACCATGTAGAAATGTTCTATTGTTATGGCTTCAAATTTAATTCTGGACTTCTTATCAACATTAGAAAGATTTTCCTGCTCAAAGATTACTTAAATTTTTAAGTATTTTTTTTGTAATGCCCTTAATGTTTTATTTTTATGTTTAACTGTGAACTGGCATTTTTTTTTTTAATGGAAGTTATGAAGTAAGGAGCCCAAAAATCTTTTCCCTAGATTGCTACCTGGTCGTATCTGACATCTTTTATTGAACACTTCTTCTCCATTGATTTGAATGGAGAAGAATTTGAATTTGCTTTGAATTATTTTATCAAGTATTAAGCACTTTTACATTTATTTCTGCAATTTTGATTCCGTTCCATTGCTCTATTTGTCTGTTCGTATAACAGGATCATATTGTTTATAATAACTGTAGCTTCATAATTGACTTGATATCAAGGAGGCCTAGTCTTCATTGACTGTTATTATTTCAGAAATTTTGTAGTTCTTTTTGTTTTATTTTTAAATTTTTATTTTTTTGTTTAATTTATCTAATTAAAATGCTCCATGTGTATGATTATTATAATTAAACTACATTTATAAACTAATTTAGAAAAATCCTAGTTGATATTTTACCTTTCTATCAAAGGACATGGTGTATTCTTCCACCTTTTTTGGGGGGTCGAGTTTTTGTTTTTAAACTCAAGATGTTTGATTCTCTTTTTCAGAATAAATTTATCGTCAGACAGTAGGAAAAAGTATAATTTGAATTTTTGCTTTTTGGTTTTTGGTCTTTAGATTTGGTCAAATGTTCCCTGAAGTCACTCATCAACTTTGTGACTATCAGTATATAGTGTGGGGGGTGGGGGTGGGGAGGAAGACAGTTTGTTTGCTCTCATAAAGTTTCTGGTCCTGAAAGTTTGAGCAGGTAAATGAATCCTAGCAATGCCAAGTCTGTTTTTTTGTCCCAAGAGACCTGGCCGCGAAACATAAACTGAAGCAGTCCTTACCATTTCGCAACACTGTTTGGAAAGTCCTGCTAATGAATTGTGTGGCCGTATTTCCAAGGGTTAGTATGCTTTGTTGTGGCCTTGGAACTCCAACAGCAATGCCAGGTCACCCAGTGCAGGTAACACTATAGCAGTCAGCATATTAACATTTCTTAACTAGCCTCACTCTCATGCCAATATTCAAAAAGAACAAACTAAACGAATATTTATTTACTGGTTTCAATCTTGTCTTAAATTCTGCAAATGAAACCTGCAGCTTTTTGAAGCCAACTCCCTGAGTAATAAAAACATGCTTATCAATGTTGGGCATGTGCTATAATCACTTGTGTCGTTGTTTTGGGAAGTACATAGATTATGGCCAAATAGTCCTTTCAATTTGTAAGGAGCCACTGTGCAAATCTTATGAAATAGTTCTGACTTTTCTGCATGCTCTGACTTGCCATGAAGTAAAGAACGTCTCACAGTTAACCAAACTTTCTGGATTCCTCACTGCTTTGAGTTTGAAAAGTGCCCGTTTCTCAGAGATGTACTTGTTTTACTTGAAATTATTCCTGTTTGCAACACATATACCAACACCTGCATTCTAGGGATCAAACATTTTTCTTTCTTTCTTTCTTTCTTTCTTTCTTTCTTTCTTTCTTTCTTT
>NW_026057576.1:51448701-51508772 GCF_023721935.1 Panthera uncia
TTTCTTTCTTTCTTTCTTTCTTTCTTTCTTTCTTTCTTTCTTTCTTTCTTTAATATATGTTTAATTGATGGTATATTGGGGATGAATGGTAAATTCAAGTTTAGTGGTAAATTAACTTTATTAGTTTGTGCAGATATTTAATTTGGGAAAAACATCTTGAAATGTATTTGCTACATTCTTACTTCTTGCTGTGTGGCTGCATTGGGCCCAATAAGTTCCCATGATAGCGTCAGAAGTCAACATGAATTTCATGACTAGATAAAGGCTGACTGCTCTTAATTTATTTAATATTTCATAATTTTGGAAACTCATTCTACTATCTGCTCATTAATTTGGCCAGCTCTAAGTTTTTTTGCTTGTTTGTTTTGATTTGATTGGTTTTATTTCTAGTTGTCTAGAAAGAGTCAGAAAGGAGTGACTGTTTTAGTGACTCAGTCCCAAGCCCAAAATGAAACAGGATTATGGGATAGAGAGGGACCGGAGGGTGGTGATGGTGATACCTTTAGCTAGTGTGTTCAGGAAAAGGCAGAATATCTGAGCAGAGACATGGACTCTTGTGGTAACTAGTCCCATGTAGATCTAAGGAAAACATTTCCCAGGTAGAGGATGATAATAGCTAGGGCCAGGCCCTAAGGTAAAGTCAAGCTCCGTATATTCAAAGGTAAGGATGAAGGCCAGTGTATCTGGGGTCTGAGGAACAAAGGTGAGAGGGCTGGGAGTTGAGGTTAGAGCAGGTATGGTGTGCAGCTTCTGACAGCTCCCAAGGATACTCACCTCCTAGTATTCACACCCTTGTGCAGTCCCCTGCCCTTGTGTATAGGCTGGACTTAGTGACTCACTTCTAACACATAGCATATGGCAAAAGTGATGGAATATCACTTCTGGGACTAGGTTGTGAAAAACTGGGACATCTTCTCTCTCCCCTTTCCTCTGCCTGTTTTTGACTCACTCCTGGTGAAGCAAAGTGCAAAATTTTGAGCTGTCCCCTAGAGAGACCCACGTGATAAGGTATAAGGGGTGGCCTTTGGCTTCTAATCAGTAGAGAAGTGAGGTCCTCAACCAACAGCCCACGATAAATGGAATTCTTCGAACAACCATGTGGATGCTCTTGGAAGAGGATCCTCCCCAGTGGAGCACTGAGATGGCCTGCAGCCTTGTTTAATACCTTGAACGCAGCTCGAAAGAGCCCAAAGCAGAGAACCCCGCTAAGCTACACTTGGATTCGTGGTGTACAGAAAGGTAGTAAATATTGTTTCAAGGCAGTGAGTTTTTGGGTAATGTGTCATGCAGCAATAGATAAATAATACAGGTGGGTAGGGCCAGATCACATAAAGATTTATAGGCCATGGTGAGGAATTTGGATTCTCTTTCATGCAGTGCAGGGAAGGGTATGACCACTTTTAAACAGATCACTGTGACGGCTATGTGGGGCATGGGCAGCACAGGGACAAAAGCAGAAGCAGGAAGACCAACTAGGAAGCTCTCAGGGAAGGATAAATGCGAAACGGTCAGATTTAAGATACATTTGTGCACGATAATGCTCATATGTCTTGCTGGGGATTTTATAGAGGAGATAAGGGAAATAGGAATTACAGATGAATTGTACATTTTTGGCTTGATTAACTGGGTAGATGGAGGTACCAGTTGCTGAGATGGGGAAGATTAGGGGAAGAGTAATTTTGGGGTAGAGATGGAAATATTTATGTTGAAGATAATAAGTCTATGTGGAGATGTAAATGGGGAAATGCCAGGGGTTCAGATGTGTCCACCCATGTCTGGAGGATAGGTGAGGACGTTCCTTGGGGGGATCTAGTTATATGAGTTCTCTGAATCCTCTTGAGAAAGAAATATCCTAAGAGAAGTTGAGATGCTTTCATTTGGTTGAAAGAAAACAGGCCAGAGTTAGAGACTGGCCTGTTAGTTGGTGATTCTGTATATAGCATCTTATCCTCTGACTTAGTCCACATGTTCTAGGGTAAAGGGAATACAATAGCAGCCTCAATAAACATTAAAATAAACACTTTCCATAAATCTTCATTGCTTCATTTATCACCTCTCATGCCAACAGTTCTGCAGAAATGGGAGATGGCAGACTGAGCACAGACATCAACACTGATAATATGAGGAAGCCTTGACTTGGATGTTGATGAGTCTTACCAGTGTGTCAGTGTCCTTGTCAGCCATTGGTGATGACCACTTCTGTGAACCACACTGATGTAGCTGCCATTTTTGGCTTCAGCAGTGATAGGAGCTATCACTACAGAATAGAAGAGAAAGAAAATGACAAATATCAAATTACAGCCAAGAAGGCCCTTTTTGGGGACTTTCTCTTGTTGAGAAATTTGAAATGGGTTGCATTCTCTCAACTGGGATGGATTTGGAGGGTACTGTTGCCATGACCGTATTTTTATCTCCAAGATATGTTCTCTGGAAAACTGGGATTATAAGAGTGATTTAATAAGGACTTCCTGTATTTGTTGGAAAGTTTTATTCTCAAATATGTTTTTGGAATATTTGCTTTCTTCTTAGTTATGGTTTTTATTTTGTAATTTCATTTCTTAATATTATTATGAGGTTATGAAGTCATTTTCTGTGAGTTCTTTCAACTTTTTTTTTCTTTTGAGAAAGATGAGGAACGTAAATAAAACATTTTAAGGTAACACGATATTGTTTTATAAGTGTCCTAAGTGTTTTATACACCATGCAATATGGCTCAAGGATTTTTCCATATGGCATTAACCCTTTATTTTAAATTCTCACTCCTAAATAGGAAAAATAAATTCAAATCGTTAGATTGAACTCTTCGTTGTCTTTTGCCATTTTTGTCAAACATGAATGTTTGGGACGCTCAGCTGTTTGAGAGCTGAATGCTCTTAGATAAATTATACAGCCTAAGCAAGTTTAGAGATTTTTTTGGGATGAGAAATTTGTTGATTGAGTAGAAAGAGTTGAAAGAAAGTTCTAAACTAGAAATACTATCACATGAATTCCAAACATTTGCTTTAATATACTCAGAACAAAAAATTTTTTAATGTGATATTGAGATCTGTTTTTTCCTGAACCATTGTTTTCTTTAAAAATTTTCCTGGCATAGTATATGCCACTGTTTTCCCTGAATACAGTATTTATTACTTCTGATATGGTTCAGGAATTAATAACCAGCAAACTTGATGGCATAGAAAAAAATTACTATTTCTTGAAACTTCAGATACAAGATGAAATTACTAAATCAGTAATAGGAAGGGTACACATTGTCTTATGTCACTATTTAAAAAAAACTTTCCAAACATCTACCTATTATTCTTGTGTTGAAAATTAATTAATATTATATATAATTCACTTAGGACGGCTGATGGGAATAAAATAATCTGGAAAGGGCTACTCTTGTTAAAACTAAATGAGGCTCAGGGATCTCTTCCTGTCTGGTACCCCTAGACTTGACCCTATATCTTAACCAGGGTGAGTTAGTTACTGCCTACAAATGCTCCATTGAGTTATGTACTGACTAAAAATCAAATGACCATATATTCAAATGACCTCTGGAATCGTGCCAGTGCAAAAGATTTTCTAGCTCTTTTACATATGGGGTGATCTATTCCTTGTTGATTTTGTACTTGTTGCAGTTGGTTTTGACTTTAGACTCAGAGGGCAATTTATTTTCCTTATTTAGAAAATCTCAGAGGACAGCCTCACTACAGTTCCTAAATAATTGTTTCAGTAATTTCTATTGTATGAACCATTAGCTGAGAATATCTTTTTTTTCTTCCTCCAAGTCAATTTTCAGACTGAGCTAATAACTTTTCTTTTTCTAGTTTAGTAAATCTCAGTCAGACAAGGCTACATTATATTAACTTGTTAACTCATCACCAGAAGGTTCCAGATTTAAGTTTCTAGCTTGGATTTGTAATGAATGTGCTTAATATAGTATTATCAGAAAATGAATTAATGAGCAAAAGAAATAATCTCCCTTCAAACTGATCCTTTCAGAGTTCTACCTCTCCATCTGTTACAAGTTGGAAGTTCACTGACTTGTTCAGGAATATTTTCCCCACAGTCTGAAGCATAGTTGACCAATGATATATGCTACCTGAAATGTGCTTTCAGGTTTTATAATTAAACCACAACCCTACAGACTTACAGTAGAAGATCTGTTGTGAGCATTCTGTCCCTGGCCAGCTTCATATATATGCTAAAAATGTCCAAAGTGATCTGGGATATGTTTCATACTGAATCTTGCCTTGCACAAATTTAGTCTGAACTTGACAGGTTTCTTTGGAGTATTGCTATATAAAGTAGTCACATATTATAAGCTACCTAAGGTCACAAGTGTCCTCAATTAGACAGGCATTAAATATTTAAAGATAACTTTATTTTTTTATTATTTTATTTTTGAGACAGAGAGAGACAGAGCATGAACAGGGGAGGGGCGGAGAGAGAGGGAGACACAGAATCTGAAACAGGCTCCAGGCTCTGAGCTGTCAGCACAGGGCCCGACGCGGGGTTTGAACTCACGGACCGTGAGATCATGACCTGAGCCGAAGTCGGACACTTAACTGACCAAGCCACCCAGGCTCCCCTAAAGATAACTTTTAAGGACTAGGATAATTTTGCAGTGTATTTATTCTTTTTTAAAAAACATATTTATTTTGAGAGAGAAAGAGAGCACAAGCAGGGGAAGGGCAGAGGGAGAGCTAGAATCTCAAGCAGGCTCTGCCCCTCAGCATGGAGTCCCATGCAGGGCTCCAACTCACAAACCGGGAGATCATGACCTGAGCCTAAATAGTCAAACGCTTAACAGACTGAGCCATCCAGGCACCCCAATGGTGTATTTATTCTTGATGTTATAAAAACTTACACTGTATACAAATGAACCAATGTAGGCATGTCTACAAAAAATGCTATGTCAGTTTCACTTGAGATAGAATTCTCTTGTAAACCAATAACTAGTGTTCTTTTTGAACACTAGGTTGGTTATGATTAGAAGGTTACATGTTGTGGTTAGATTCACTAAGAAGCCTTGGGTGTTTCCTGAAAGTAAACCTGAGCCACAAACCTGCATCATGATCCACTCTATTTTAGAATATGCTCTATCTTAGGGGAGCCTGGGTGGCTCAGTTGGTTAAGTGTCTGATTTCGGCTCAGTCATAATCTCAAGGTTTGTGGGTTCGAGCCCTGTGACGGGCTGTCTGCTGACAGCTCAGAGCCTGGAGCCTGCTTTGGACTCTATGTCCTCTTTTCTCTCTCCACCCAGCTCATGCTCTGTCTCTCTCCCGAAAGTAAACATCAAAAAAAAAAAAAAAAAAAAAAAAAAAAGATGATTCCTGCAGCCACTTATAAATGTATCTTACAGAGGAAAGGTATGATGTTTGTTCATTTATTCTTAATCATTTCCCCCACCCCATGAGGTTCTGAACAATTGCACCATCTACCTGTGTGAGCAGCTTTCTGTGCTTCTGCACTACCAGGGATCCTTAAGCCCAGCAGGCCGGCTGCTCATCAGAGGCAGCTTTCTTGGACCATACCTGGTCCTTGGAAAACAGAATCTAAGACTGATGCAGGTGCAGGGAGTTTATTGGAGAGCACTCGAGTTCAGCATTCAGGGGGAATGAAGGAAGGTGAACCACAGCACACCTGAGACCAAGGCCTCAGCCTGTTCCAATGCCTTTAGCGTCTTTAACTGACCAATCATCGGATGGGTGGATAGGGTGGTGATCTCTGGGTGAAGGGGTGATCTTCAGGGCAGGGCAATTACTGGAAATGGATACAACTGAGAACTGTTGGTCATTAACACACCCAATAAATAGGGGAGCTAGGGCTTTGGTCCCAGTCCGGGATCTGCGCTGGTGTCTCGCATGTTCCAGCGGTCGGGGAAGTGGAGCGGTGAGTAGGTTCTCCTTTTCTAGGTTTGGTCTTTCTCCTGTGGAAGGCTGTGCAGGAATTACAGATAGACTGATAACCCCGACAAAAAGAGTTTTAAAGCTGGTGAAGAATGTGTCAGAGAAGATACGGAAAAGAAATGCTTTTGCTCTTGGACAAAAACTGAGTGTGTTCAACATTGGGTATGTTCTGTGACATTTTTTTTTTTTTTTAAAGCTAACTATAGCAACTACCTTTATTTAAAAAATTCCTGTAGGAACTGTGAGAAGTGAGAGGATTCATTTTCAGAAATACCAAATAAAAGCTGTGCTGTCAACAGTAGGTTTACAACCTATTGGAAATATGTATGAACCCCTGCCCCCCACAGTGGAGTCCCAAACCCTTAGACACTTCACTTCCTGGTTTTTTTTCCTCTCTCTATTTCACGGCCTTACTTTTCTTGAGCTTTACAATGGACACGTGCCAAAGAACTGAAGTTTCTGCGTAAACTTTCATAAGTTTCTCTGTAGTACTCAGCCAATGAGGAGTCGGGGGAGGGACTTGCAACTAGGAGATAAATTGCCTGCTATAACCACCCTGAGTGTGCCTGTCCATCGGACACACCCGCTCTTGCAAGAACTTTGATTAAAGCCTTGCTTCACTGCTCTCCCAGTCTGCATGCCCCTCCTTTGATTGGGGCAGTGGTCTTATTTCTCACAGGAACCCTCTCCT
Source organism: Panthera uncia (assembly GCF_023721935.1). Lineage (NCBI taxonomy): Eukaryota > Metazoa > Chordata > Mammalia > Carnivora > Felidae > Panthera > Panthera uncia. The sequence continues at coordinate 51,455,290 of NW_026057576.1, forward strand.
TCTCCTCCCCCTCCCCCCTCTCCCCCCTCCCCCCCTCCCCCCCCTCCTCAAGATTTTATTATTTTTGACTAATCTCTACAGCCAACACGGGGCTTGAACTCACAGTCTGGAGACCATGCTCTACCACTGGAGCCAGCGGGGTGCCTCAACCCACCCCTTTTTAAAGGAGTCTGATAATCTGTACACTTCAAGTTTCTTTCCCTTTAGACCCCGACTGAAAAGTAGCTATTGTAGTATGGTTTTTGAAAACATGAGGCTACATAGATACCCAACGCCTTCTTTTTGTAATTTAAATATGATTTAAACTTCAGTTAACATCACAAAACCTTCTCAGTAATGGAAGGGACAACATACAGATGCTAAGGAGTGTGCTGAAAACTCTTCCCTTATAGAACTGGAGCTGATTCCGTATATGTTAAAATAACCAGTCCTCAATGACTTTGAAAACTTTTGAGGAAGAAAGCATGAAGTCTGGATAACTAGTAGCATTTCTTCTTTATGCATTGTTTGCTTTTGCTAAGGCATTTTGTTACCTAATGTTTTAAGAAACCTGACTTAAAAAAATTTTTTTTTAATGTTTATTTTTGAGAGAGAGCGTGAATGGGGAAAGATCAGAGAGAGAGAGAGAGAGAGAGAGAGAGCGAGCCCCAAACAGGCTCTAGGCCCTGAGCAGTCATCACAGAGCCGTATGCGGGGCTAGAACCCACAAACTGCGAGATCATGACCTGAGTCAAAGTCAGATGCTTAACCGACTGAGCCACCCAGGTGCCCCAACAAACCCTGACTTCTAACAAAAGCACAAAAGTCTTTATAGAATTCCTTAGGTGCTAAAAATAACTTGTATACGTTTTCTTAGTTTTACATACATTTTCTTATCACCTGCTTTTAAAGATGAGGATGCTGGGGCTTTTGGAAATGAAACGAATTGCCAGATGCCATGCTTCTGCCTTCCAGAGCTTGTGAACTTTCCAAATACTACAAGACGCTGGATTTATTTACGGTCTCTGATAGCCTGATAAGTTAGCAGAATATCTATAACTCAGAAGCAAAAGTGGGAGCGGGGTGAGGAGAGCGTGTAAACCTTTCTGAAATGGGTCCAGTTACTGGCAGAGAAGGAAAGCAGTCTCCTTTTGCCTTGGGCAGTGAAATACCTTGGACCCACCCTGGATGTAAGAACAGGGGAAAGGACCAAAGGGATGTGAGGAATTCAAGAGCTTTACCTCAGGGTAGGGAAGTGAATCTGATGAAATGGCACCTGAAAACCACATTTGTTCTGGGAGCCTGAGACCAGGAAAGATGTGGACATTTTCTTGGAAAACGTTCAGAGGAGAAATCAGGAAGATGACGGAGGAGGGTGGAGGGATAGGTTAAAGGAATTAAGTAGGTTCACCTGGGCTTAGAGACAGCAAAGCTAGGCCTTGTTAACCATCTGCAATTATTTGGATGTAGAAATACCAGGAAAGGTAAAGTGCTACTCGGGGTGGAACAAAGAAGTAGAATTACCTGAAAATTAAGGCAATGAAAACGAACCTGAATATGAAATAATTCATGTTTACAAGAATGTTCATGGCAGTTCTATTACAAAACTTCTTAGTGTTAAAGGACCAAGATACCTTAGATGAAAACTTAGTTTATTACCTCAAAAAATAATCCTGTTTTTATGTTATAAATTGTATCAAACCTGAATCCAAGTACTTTACATACTCCTCCCCGCTCACCCCCCCGCAAAAAAACCCAAAAAACAAAAAAACAAACAAACAAAAAAAAACCCACGACGGAATTTGTACTGAGCAGATCACACTGCCATTCAGCTGGGTGCCAGGGACATCGCTAATGCCATTTATTCTTGACCCATGGGTTGACTCAAGGTGATGAGGAAGGCACTGGATGTTCTCTCTAGGAGAGAGGTTCAGTGGCCCAAGGGAGTGGCTGGCCACCAGAGGTCACCTGGAGAGGTCCGTGCTGGGGCTGTGGTTTTATCTATGTGCCATGAAGAAAGAACTAGGTTCTTGTCAAACTCCTGCCTCCTTACTGGTAACATTTAACCTTGACTTTCAGATTCTGTCCTTGGCCCTTCAGCTATTTTAAAGTCCAGTCTTTATGCCTTTGTGCATTATATGCTGCTTTTATAAGATAGAAAATTCTTATTTGGGAATATTTGCTTTCTTTAACAAAGTATTTTGAGATGGTATCTAGAATTCCTAGTATATACTTACTTTCACCTATACACACATAAGGGTTAATTTTGATTCAGGGAGAGATTTGATTTAGAGCTGGACAGTGTTTCTCAAACTTTCTGTGTTGACGGATCAGTTTCTTTTTCAAGATCTTGTGGACCGATACTTTCTAGAATCCAGTTAAATTACTCAGGTAAAGGAAATAAAAAACCGAAGACCTGCAAAGTACAAACGCTAACTTACTTTTAGATTTTTGCTGACAAAATTCACTTTGGAAATTGTTACAGAAGTCACTAAATCCTTCTCAGTTCTGTGCTCCATAGGAAAGTCTGTCTAGGGTTCTACTCTTGACTCTGCTGTTTCCTGATCGTGTTGCCTCTGGCAGCACATTTACTCACCCAGAGCATGAGTTTTCTTATTTCTAAAATGGATATAATAATTTCTGTTCTTTCTCTCTGGGCACGGTGAAGATTGTGGCAGGAAGGAAGGAAGGAAGCTTGGTTTGTAACTAGCGAGGTGCTAATTACATATTGTAGACCATATGGGTGAAATGGTTCCTGTGTGATGTGCTTGAGAAAGTTTTCGTTTGTTCTAGCTAAGAAGTGAGTTTTTCATCCAGTTAAATTTTTTAAAGATCTTAAGTTCCAAACTGCTTGAATTTTGAATGTTTTTATTCCAGGAATATTTTGTGCATTTGACTGGTCAGCAAAATTGAAGAGCCAAGGACCAGTGGTACAGGTTTCAAGAGGTTATATGCTTCAAGATAACTTTGGGGCTTTTTCATGCCATGTACGTTGGCCCCTTGCTCCAGATTCGGAGCTATCCCCCTTCTCGCAGCCTGGGATATAATTTTTCAAAGTTCATATGTTATTTCTTTCTCCTGAGATTTTTCCAAGTGTCTTATAGTTGGACATCAAAACCAGAAGATGTGGGTGGAGTTGTAGAAGTTGAAAAAAAAAAAAAAATCTCATAGGACATTGATATTTCACCCATTCAACTCTAGCTTGAGAATAATCACTCTCTACATAGTGTTAGTTTGTGAGTTTTACAAATAGATTTGAGGGACTAGGAGGTTGAGAATTTAGGAAATAGAGGTGCTAATAATAGCATGAGAAGTGCCTATAGATTAATTGGGAACAATTCAAATATGGAGGCCATCTGCTTGGCCTGAAATATGGCGGATTAAGATAATAGACATTTGACATTAAGATTTAGGCAAGCTTTCAGTGGGCAGAAACCTGCTAAACTACTGAACTTTCAAGAAAGGCTATAATTTTTGCTTGACTGTTTCTTGGATTTTCTGTGCTTCAAAAATCTAGAGAATCTACAGAATATTTTGTGTTCCCTAGATCCTGCATGTGTGTCATAATAAGGGACTCCTGACTACTTCCATAGAGGATTGTTAAGTGTAGATGATCACATAGTGAGAAGATTAACACATCCTTTCATATACCACTATCTGTGATTCTATAGGACAAGTGGTACATATACCAGAAATCTCCAAGTACATTCTAGAATAATTAATGATTTAGAATTATGCCAGAAAATCATACATACATAGTTTAATCTCACATTTGTTTTTTAGCACATCATTATTTGATTCTTATCAGTCAAACTTTGAAGTATTTGGAAAAAAGGTGTAGCTAAGAATAAAGCTACTTGACATATAACCATCTACTGCAGTAATATTGGAGGAAGACTTTGTAAAACCTGAAGATCCTGTTAAGGGAGGAGTGTGGGTTTGAGATTCAGATAGAACGGAGTGTTTGTCTCTCCATAGTTGCCAGCTATGTGACCCTGGGCAAATTAAGTGATTTCTGTAAACCCTAGTTTCTTCATCTGTAAAATGGAGCTAATCTCGTCTTACTTGTAGTGTTGTTACAGGATTAAATAAGAAAGCCTATAAAGACATCTAATCTTGTCCCTAGTATAGAAAAATTGTAAATAGGGGTTTCTCTTCCTTTCCTTTAGTGACCTTTTGAGATTACAGATTTGTACATGTTTGTCTGTTGACTAGACACTTCTACTGAAATGATAATTGTGAAGTCCAGTGAGATAAAACAAATACCATAATACCATATGATTTCACTTACATGTGGAATCTAAACAAACAAACAACAAAAAAAACCCCATAAATACAGAGAACAAACTGGTGGTTGCCAGAGGGGAGGGTGGTAAGGGGGATGGGCAAAATGGATGAAAGGGGTGGAAAGCACAGGCTTCAGTTATGGATGAAAGGTACAGCATAGGGAATATAGTCAATGGTATTATAATAGGGATGGATGGTGACAGGGTAGCTACGTTCGTGGTGAGCATAGCAATAATGTACATAGTTGTCTGATCACTGTTGTATACCTGAAGCTGATGTAACATTGTGTGTCAACTATACTTCAAGTTAGAGTCCACACACCCTTGAACAAAAGGTAACAATGTCAGATTTCTACTTCTGATATACCAAGACTATATTTCAGAAAGTGGTTTCTTGACTCCAAACCTAATCATTTGATTTAAACTTTAATAGCTGTTCTTAACCTTTTTAGGTTAATCTTAAGCCCACAAAAATGTGCTGAGATTGATTAAATTTGACTCATTTTAAAGCTAATTTGAAGGTTATAGTCAGGGCCTACCGTCCTGAATCATGTAGAAGTTTGAGTGCTGACAGTTTCTGGCAGGTCTTTTCATGGATCCACATAGAAAACAGAAACTATGCTATTCCAACAATTGTTTTAGTGATTTACTGTAATATGAGTACTGTTTTATAGAAGTCTGCCTTTTAAAAATGCATATCTGTTCTGATATGGTTACATTTTTCTTTGAATGACTAGTGAGTAGAATTTTTCAATTCTATTTCCCGTATGTCCTTATATTCAAAAAGATCATTGTATCTACCTGTTCTCAAAAGCCTTAGTGTATCATGATAATTGTTATGGTGTTTGTCTTCTCTCAGAGAAACATATAGTTAGCAGTCTCCCCTTCTTACAACCAAGGGCTCACAAGCAGACAAGACCTAACCAATATGTATTAAGTGTATGTTGACTTGAAATATTTTGCAATGATACAATGGAAGATCTAAAAAAAAAAAAAAACCAAAACCCAAAATAAGCATTTCTGAGCATGGACTGTGTTTGGGGACTCTGCCTTTCTTTACCGTTTTAGAGGACATACCACTTTTTTTGTGGTTAGTCTTTCCATTCAGCAGGAATGTGAGGGACTTGATGTTGCCATATTTTCACGAATGTGGGTTTGAGGCACAGTGAAATGGGATTTTAAAACAAAGACTAGTTCATAGAAGCACTATTCAAGGGTGGAAGCAATCCAAGTGTCCCTCTATAGATGAATCGATGAACAAAAGGTAGTATATGTATACAACAGAATATTCAGCCTTAGAAAGGAAGGAAATTGACACATGTGGAACATGAACACTGAGAACATCATGCTGAGTGAAATAAGCCATTCACAAAAAAACAACTATTGTATGATTCTACTTATACCAAGTACCTAGTGTGGTCAAATTAATAGAGATGAGAATGGTGGTTGTCAGGGGTTGAGGGGAAGGAGAAATGAAGAGTTGTTTAATGGGAATAGCAATAGAGTTTCAGTTTTACAAGATGAAAAGAGTTCTGGGTTGGGTATACATCAGTGTGAATGTACTTAATACTAAAGTGTACATTTGAAAATGGTTAAAATGGCAAATTTTATGCATACTTTACCATAATTTTAAAGACTATAGTAAAAATTTTAAAGACTAAAGTTAAAAAAAAAAGAATTTTACTAGAGTGTCAATCTTTTGTCTCTAACTTATGACCTTACATGGTCCACTATACAATTTTTGAACTGGAATAACCTCGGTATTAGGACATCAGGAATGTAATTTGCACAATTTGAAATGTTATCTCTCCAGATGACCCTCATTGCCCGTCATCAAGATTGTATAAACAGGTTTAGAAAGGTTAAAAAGGCTGTTGGAACTTACCCGTTTGCTAAAACCTAAAATACGTAGATCAATTTTTTCTGATCTTGGCCATGGAGGAGTACAGACCTCGTTAACTTTTTCACTATCTTCTCAGTGTTTTTTTCAGTTTTCACTGCTGTCAGTCCGTGTTCTATGGCACTTCTGGTTTTATCCCTGCTTGACAAGGTTAAGCCAGTTGATGATTTACAGTTCTGTTCAGCTTTCTTTTCCATAGATTTCTCCTGATAAGCGTAGTGTGAACTCTAGACTATGTGTGAAGAGCTGAAAAGAAGCTGAAAGGTTTTTATTAGTGTTTCTATTTTCATATTCAGTAATTTTCTAAGGGCAAAAATGTGTCCATGGACCATGTCCTCTATGGAAAAAATATAGGATGAAAGTTTTGTTTGTTTTTGTTTTGTTTTCTTTTGGTCCTACATAAAGCAAAATTCAAAGTCTAACCTTCCTGATGACCTTTTATGCTGTCTCCAGATAAACCTATTTAGTATTTCCCTTAACTATATTCTAAAAAGTGAACAAAGTATTCTGTGTGCTCTGACATATTCTAAGCTAATATGGGGGATTGCGACAATCATTAAACTTCAGTATATTAGGAGTACTTGCATTCTGTAGCAGGTGTTAAAATGAAGGCAATGCTTTCTTTACTCTTGTGTTGGATAGATCTAAATATGACTAGTAGATGTTTTAAGTTCAGATCATAACAGAAATAAATACAAATCCTCTATACTAATCCTAGCTCTTTACCCATTGCACTGACTGCTGGTTAGTTGTTCTTTCCTTTCAGAACACTGTTGACCTTTGTCCTCCTCAGCTGATCCATCATTTTGTCCATATTTGGAGATAGCAAATATACATATTTTTAATACCTAGAGCAGATTATGAGTAATTTCCATAAATCAAAGCCCAAAGCTTTCTAATGGTTTGTAGGACTCCTGTCTTATCCTGAATTAAGAGATTTGGAAGTAAAGCAACTTTCGAGAACTTGTATTTAGAAATAGTCATCAAGATAAAGGCCTATCACCTGCATCTCCTAAGTAGTCATGAAACTGGCTGTGAAACAAGATGGTAAGTCCTACAAGGCTCTAGAGAATGGAATGTGGAGAGAGAGAGATCCAGGACATGGAGGTGATGGAGGAGAGAGAGTGAAAATTGAAGATGGGACAGTGTGAGGCAAAATTATTCCTCATAAATTCACAAATCAAGGAATACATTTAGATCTACCCTCAGTGAGGAGTTCTTACTGGCCAGGGAGAGGTAATGGTGCATCTGGATACATTCCTTTTCAGTGATAGCAATCCTTTGTATCAAAAGGCAATCAGGTTATGAATTTGGGTTTTGTATCAACTACAGGGCCACCCAAGACTTGAGCCCTTAGGAGCACAGGTTAAATTCTGGAGAATAGGCTGGAATTATAAGCTAGAGTCCCGATTCCACAGTGAACTTAATGAGAACCAGGTTCTGGATACCTGGAGAAAATGGTTTCACAGCTCATTTCTGAATGTACCAGGTGCCCAACACTCACCGATTGGGGACTGAGGTTGCAGGTAGAAAAGCATTACAGGCAGCTGGAATGGGGGTAGGATTGGTGGACACATTTATGAAGGTAAAACTGAAAGAAGGTGTGGGCTTGCAGTTGGTCTCCCTCCCCCACTTCCTAGTTCTTTCTCCCTGGTAGTGAGGTTGACTGCCACCTGCAGGTCAAACCTTACCTGAATTCTATGGTCCATTTTGGACTGTCAGTAAAAAGGTCCCTTTAGGATATTGTTAATTGACTCAGCAATTCGACTTACTGCCAGTTAGGAGGAAGTGACCTTTTAGTTCTGATAACTGAGTTTACTACCTTAGTAATTTTCTAGAACTGTCTTCTTGGACCTCCACATTTATTTGATAATTATTTGTGAGCATCCACTATCTACCAGGCAGAGGGAATGCAGAAGTGGATAACAATATTTCCTGTTCTGTGATCTCTGACCCAAGACAGAGGTCCCACTCTCTGCTGCTGGCTTCCTTCTGCTGAACCACATTTATCTGTCTTGGCTGCAAAGCCTCACCTCTGGGCCCCTTGTGGATGACCCTTCATCCTGATGTTTTATTCCTTCCATTTGGATTTCCTACATTTATCTGAGTGCCGTCCACCTAGCTCTGGCTCCCTGATGGTTCTTCCAGCACTGGCTTTGCCCTCACATTCTCCCCACTCCCCAACTCAGCACATCTGCATCCAGGTCTGGCTCCCTGAGTCCGTGCCATTCAGCATGGTTAACATGATCTGGGATATAATAAGAGGTTGATAAGTTTTCCCAAGTTCAACGTCATGAGAAAGTGTGTGGACTGGAGACACATCCAAATTCAAACCTAACTCTACCATTTTTAGCAAGTAACCAAAAACAAGTTACTTATACTTTTTGAGTCTGTTTCATTATATGTAAGCTGCTCAAAATCCATCTCCAGGTTTTTGAGAGGTCTAAATGGGATGATGTATATCTGGCAAGTGACTCACAGGAGGTACTCTGTGATGGTTCTCTACTTTTGACCGCTTCATTGTCTCATTTGATACTGACCATAACCATGGACAGAGAATGAGGCAGGGAGAGAATTCCTATCCTGCAGATACAGACCTTAAGCCTCAGGAGAGTTGAGTTATTCACATCAAGCAGCTATTAGTTAGAGGAAGAGCCGGTATAAAAAGCTAAGACCTCTGGGCTGATGGCTCGGAGCCTGGAGCCTGTTTCCGATTCTGTGTCTCCCTCTCCCTCTGCCCCTCCCCCGTTCATGCTCTGTCTCTCTCTGTCCCAAAAATAAAAACGTTGGAAAAAAAAAAATTTAAAAAGCTAAGACCTAACTTTGCTCAGGGCCTTTTTTTTTTTCTCCATTAAATGGTGCCACTTTCACTTAAAAAAATAAAATGAAACAATATAACTAAAGAAATTCTACCACCACATATATTAAAAATGTTGGTCAACAGCTAAATAGCTTATAGTTCTTTTTTTTCTTTGCTCAATCTTGCTGTCCATCTTCTGTTAATTTGCCCATGCTGAATATAAAGGCTATGTGGAAAGGAATAACAACCATTTGGCAATAGCCAAAATATACTTCGTTTTCAGTATGTAGCAAGTGCTGAATGTATTTTAAACATTTACTCATTTATATCCTGTGTTTACATTTCAGAATGATAGAAATAAAACGGAACTCTTGTGAGCCCATATTATCATAGCTTGCAAGTGGCAGGTTATGCTTTTGACTGAAATCTGACATCAGAGTCTAAAACTACTTACTTCCTAAATGTTTATTTGTGTGTATGAGAGAGAGACAGAAGATCTGAAGCAGGTTCTTTGCTGAGAGCAGAGAGCCCGATGCAGGGATCAAACCCACAAGCTGTGAGATCCTGACCTGAGCTGAAGTCAGAGGCTTAACCAACTGAGCCACCCAGGCACCCCTAAAACTGCTTATTTCTTAATTACCCCTTTATATAAGTGGTTAGTGTACTTGTAATTTATTGCTATCTGTCTTAGCATCTTATATTAGTAAGTTAAAGATCTGCTTATACTAGCTTGGACTCAAGGGGGCAGAACCAGCACAAAGTGAAGAGAGGACTTTGGATTTCTAACTTCCTGCCAACAGGAACAAGCTTAGAAATCTACTCTGCCATGACCTCAGGCAATTTTTTATGAAAAAGGAAGAATGACTCAGAGGGCAGAACCAACAGCAGAGAGCCAGGAGTTCTAGAAAATTATTCACAGGGGGTGAGACTGGACTATGATCAAGAAAGTGGTTCTAGCCTGTGCTAGGACCAGAGTGGCAGATGGAGAAAAAGGAAGGAAGGAGAGAAAGAAGGTATTGAAAAAGGAAGCAAGAAAAAGATAACTTCTTTCAGAAGATGTGATAAGTTATTTTAGGTTTTACATATAAATAAAATTCTTAGATTTCAAAGATAATATAAACTTGTCAAAGCCTTCAGGTAAAACATTCAACTTTCAAAGGCAAAACTATTAGATTGACATCAGACTTTTGTTAACTCCTACAAAGAAAAGGCAATAAGAGGGCATATTAAAGAGTGAAAAAGTAAATGCTAAAAAGATTGGAGCATGTTAAAAGGATCCAGGAACTAAACTGAAGAAGCTCCAGTGTCCAAAACTGGACCAATTGGAAGAACAAAACAGCAAATAGTGTTGAATTATAGCCCATAGACTAGATATTAATGAGTCCATACAGCTGAAATGGGGATAAAGAATAGCCTTTTCTTATGGAAGAATTCAAATGAATATAGAAGGAATGATACAAGCACCGCATTAGGCAAAAACCTTACCAATAATTATTGCAAGCCAAATCTTCCAGTGGATGCTAAAATCAGTGGGCAAAAGTTTGAAGAGAAATAGGACATTAACCTAGTCTAAAGTAACTCCCCAAATATTTATCCACCATAGAGGGAAAATAGTACAGTGGACACACCTGGAAAACGCTTTTACAAAGTGATCATGATTAAGCTATTGACTTTATAAACCCTTTGACGTGAAAAACATGAAGGCCACAACATCATGTCTAGGATATTCTAAGCAAGAATTTATAATCTCCTGAAAACACCAGAAAGGCCACAACTGAGCTATATTTTACAAAATAAGTGACCAGTACTCATTGAAAGTATTGAGGTAAGGGGAGACTGAGGAGCTGTCACAGTTTAGGTCTAAGAACAACACAACTAAATGAGATGTCTGATTGTGGATTGGATGCTTGAACATGAAAAGGATCTTAGTGGGGGCAAAATTGATGAGATTCTGATAAGGCTTGTAGTTAGTAGTGTTGTGTGGTCTTTCAATGTTAGTTTTCTGGCTTTGATAACTATACTCTGTGTAAATAACATGAGGGGAAACTGGGTGAATTCATTTCAGTGGACTAAAAATTTCAACGTGTAAGGCAGAACCATAAAACTTCTAGAAGACAATATTGAAGCCATATGGCCTTTGAGTAAGAAGCGTTTCTTAAGACCCCCAAAATTTAAACCATAAATAGAATAACCGATGAAACATCACATTAAAGTTAACAACTTTTGATACTACAAAGAAAACAAAGATGAACAAAAACTTAGAAGATGTTGCAAATCTACTGCCAGGAAAGAATTGTATTATAAATATATAAAGTATATATAAAGAGTTACTACTAATCAAGAAATGAAACAGAAATCCCACTAAATAGTGAAGTAGGTAAAAGACCTGAATATCTTAGAAAAGGATACATGAATGGCTCATAAACATATGAAGAATTTTAATTTCATTAGTAATCAGTAAAATGATAGAAAGCTCATTTTAACACTTCTCAAACTTGGGAAAAAAAAAAGTTAAATACTAGAGTGTGCGAGAGGATAGGGATTAATGGAAACCTTGTTCCCTGCTGGTGGGAGTATTAACTGGTAGAGTCTCTTTGCAAAAAGTTTGGCTCTATCCATTAAAGGTAGAATTTGTGTTTCAGACTCGATATAACTCCTAGAAGAATTTCTGCACAGGAACATCTTGGGATATGTGTAAGAATGTTCATGGTAGCATGATTCTGAGGAGTCAAGAATCAGAAAAAGTCCAAATGGTCTCTAACTATAGAATATATAAATAAGTTGGTGTATTTGTAATCTATGGCAGTATATATAAAGGACTGAAAGCTACAATGTCAGTCTAGATGAGTCCTAAATATGTGAGAGAAGCAATGCATACTTTGTGATTTTATTCACACAAAGCTCAGAAAACTGGCAAAATGAAACTGTTCAGTGATTCACACATAAAAAGCAAAACTATAAAAAGAAAGGAATGATTTCAGGATGGTGATTGCCCTTGGAGGGAAGGGAGAGGTGATGGAGAGACACATCCAGGAGTCCGTTGATATATTAGCAATGTCTATTTCTCTATATATAGTCTATATAAAACATAAAAGAATGTTATATCTCATACATACCAAGTAGTATTATAAAAGGAAAACGTTCTTCAAGAGAAGAAAAATATTGCCTGGAAAATACCTATTTATCAAAAACCTCTGCTCTTATTGAATGTTCTTTGCAGCTTAAAAATAAACACCTAGAATAGTTTCTCTCTGGTTTGTTACTTCAAATGACCCCAGATTTCTTTTATAAAAGACATTTCACTGCTTAAGAATGGGGTCATGAGTTTCAAGGCTGTTTTTCTGATGAAGGAAAAAAAAGCAAAAGTGAACATCATAAATTGGCTTCGGTTCCATCCCACACTTAAGTTACTAAAGAACATTAGTCCTTACTCGGCCATCTGCTGTGCAGTGTGCAGGCAGGGTTGGGAAAGCAACGCGTGTGAATTCAGAGACTTATCTCTCTCCATTCTGGCCCAGAAAAGAGAAACGGAAATCTAGCACTATCCATTGAGCTGACATTTTCCCACAGTCGGTCTCAAATTTCATAGTCCTTGTTAAGTAAGTTGATCATCTCAGTCCTGTTCCCAGTGAGCAAATGTTAATGCATTTAAATAGAATATGAAGAGGGGATTTGATGAACCAAAAACCTCACTTGAAGAGACCTCAAAGATGGAGGATGTCTGAGGACAGCAAACCTGCTTTGGCCCACCATTTTTGCAAATGATTTAACCCTGTGCTTGAAGGAGGAGAGGCAAAGAGGAGCCACCTTCAATTTTTTATTTTTCATTTTATTTTTTGCTTTATGTAAGCAGATGCAATCCTGTGTGGAATACCTGTTCTACTTTGTTCCCCTTTCGCCTTCTTCTGCCTTTGCTTTATTCCTTAAATTTTAAAATACCCTTGATATCAATTGAGTTAGGGACAAAGTCAAGGTTAAAGATTAAGTGGGGGTGATTATGGATTTTTTTTTTTCCCTTTTGCTTCAAATACTGATTAATGCAGGCCGGGTGGGAGAATAATTGGTTTTCACTGCCACTTGCGTGAAGACTTAGCTTGAGCAAAATATGTAACCTAAATTGTACCCCCTTGATGGAAAACTTTTCTATTGATTATCTTTTGCAAATATTAAGTCAGTGTTAAATAAATGACAGTATTTGGAGAAACAACAAAATGGGAACATAATAAGGTCCGTTTTGATGTGTGAGGTCCTGGTCCCACAAACACAGACGTGGTTGTCTTCTATTCATACCTGCATACATTTCTATGCAGCACAAAGGGAAGGAGGTATATAAGAGTATTTAGGATTTTTTATGTACTAAATCAAATGGTTGGGCTCGTGACTTTGGTCACGTAAGAGGATTTAAAACCTTCATGTTCTAACTTCTAAAACAACACATTCTGTGATTTGGAAGTAAGGTTTTTTTGTTTTGTTTTTGTTTTTGTTTTTTTTTTTTGGTGTTTCATTTATAGCTAAATAGTAAAACAAATCTGCATGGTTACTAAAAGGTATAGCATATTGTATCAGTTACATTTTGGAAGATGTGTATTGGTGCTAAGTAAAAAAAAAAAAAAAAAAAAGTCACAGTAATTCTACTTGTAGGAAAAGATTGGTATAGCTTAAAATTTCCTAGGAAGTTTCCATCTCAAACTTTGGTTCTCCAAAGCCATATGCTAATCCATAAAAGTGTTATTCAAGAGATCGAAAGAATATTTTGTATTGGCTTGAAATTTTTACCAATCAGAGTATATTTCCAGACTACTGATAAAATAAAAAGTAAGGACAAGTAAGACTTGTACAGGCACCTATATTAACATTCCAGCATGGATTTGTTTCTTAAATGAGGGAGCAAAAGTGAGAAAAACATGATTAAGAGCACATTGTACAACCAGATAAGAGAGAATTAGTACAAGTTGCTGTGAAAGCCATCCAGCCAGGTACTTTGCTTTTAAATCCTTTGTTCCTCTTCTTGCAGGGTTTCCTGTGCTAACACAGGATCAGATTTTTAAATTAAAGGGATTAAAGTTCTTATTGGGAGAATTTCATGCTTCACCCAGTGGGTGAGAATGAATGTTATCTGGAAGGGCATTGAAGTGTTTTCATGCCCCCAAACTCACATGAAGGAGAGAACTGCTCACTCTCATTGTGTGGGGTGATTATAAGCTTGAGACTGATTTTTTTTTTTTTTCAGCTTGTAAACAGGCTCTGAAGACAGTTTCCAAATACAACTGTATTTCAAAGTATTTACTTTCCAAAAAATCTCCAAGTAAATATTTTGAAATATAATACCTATTTTGTATACGTTCTGGTATATCTGATAAGAGCCCCATTAAAATATTTTCCTTCTAAGGAAGATTGCCAGATGGAAATAAACAGTAGGAAGAGTTGTGAAGAAAAAGACAAAGATAAAACTATTTGCTCCCACGCTTGTTAGTTGGGTGACTGGTTTAGTCTCAGTGCCTCTCTAAGCCTCTGTTTCCATATCTATAAAATGGGAATAATATCCTTTGTTGTATGGGTTGTTTTAATATTTATTAGAAAACACTTCATGAGGGGTAGTTCAGTTGGTTAAGCATCCAAATCTTGATTTCTGCTCAGGTCATGATCTCTTGGGTTTGTGAGTTCGAGCCCCGCATCAGGTTCTGTGCTCATAGCACAAAGCCTGCTTGGCATTGTGTGTCTCTCCCTCTCTGTCTGCTCCTCCCCTCTTCATTCTCATTCTCATTCTCTCTCTCTCTCTCTCTCTCTCTCTCTCTCTCTCTCTCTCTCTCTCAAATAAACTTAAAAAAACCCCACAAAAATACAAGAAACATTTCATGAGCTAACATGGTGTTTGTAACAGATGGAATTCTAATTCTTAGGAAGAATGACCATGCCTTACTCAGAATAGGCAAACAGTGAATTCATATGTGAGGTCAACACAGAAAAATTACTGTGTATCTTCAAATTTCTTTTTTTTTTAAATTTTTTTTTTAACATTTATTTATTTTTGAGACAGAGAGAGACAAAGCATGAACGGGGGAGGGTCAGAGAGAGGGAGACACAGAATCTGAAACAGGCTCCAGGCTCTGAGCTGTCAGCACAGAGCCTGATGGGGGGCTCGAACTCACGGACCACGAGATCATGACCTGAGCCGAAATCAGCCGCTTAACCGACTGAGCCACCCAGGTGCCCCTCTTCAAATTTCTTTAATTTGTGATATATTACTTTTCATTGATGTTGTCTTCAACTAAAATATGTTGAGCAAGAGTAGATCTTTCTCAAGGAAATCCTCAATCCTGTCTGCATTAGCTATACATTCAGTGCCCGTTGGCACTTTTCATAGATGTATTGATGCCGGTTTGTTCTTTTTTTTTGAAATTGGATTTTTGTAATTTTCTTATGATGAGGTGTATATACAATCCTATGCTACTTTTATTGGGAGCCATGGCTATGTCCAAGAACACTGCATGCGAGCTATCCTTGATATACCAACTTTAAATCTAGTCCGAGTCGCTTTTTTTAGGGATAGCGAACTCTTGCTTATATCCATAAATAGATCATAGGTGATGATGAGCAGCATAAACTTGATAGAAAGGATGATGTTTCATAGGGGTTTTGTTCTATCAAAATTCTGGTTGCTTTGCTGAATTACATTCTCTACACACCCATCCAGCCTCCAGTCCAGCTCAGATCCATATTTAATTGCATTCCATCTCTAGGCTTCTTCAATACTTCCGAAATAACTTCTTACTCTGTACTCACCTGGCTCAGTCCCACACCACAGGTCATCTCCTACTCTCACATCAGTACCATACTGTGTCCTTCTGCACTAACTGGGCTGCTAGAACACCTGCTCTGCATGCCAAGTGGCACTGCTGCCAAACATGGTCCTCCTCTGCCTAAGCTCCTAGCAGTCGCCACTGGGGCAAGGTGTCCAGGACCCTGAGATCTCGAAATGTGCAATTAGATGATGGCTAAGACCATACATCAAACAGAGCTCTGATCCACAGTCTGTAGCAAACAGCCCAGGAAGCCACCTCCTCTCCGTTAACCAGCCCAGAAGCCAGCCTACTGTCTAGAAGTTAGACTTCCAGGAGATCAGACCACTATCTCTAGTGACCAGCCCAGAAAACCCCCAAAATGACAATCAGCCTCCTAGGGTCAGGACTTGATCAGTAACTGACAGCTTTCCTAATTTGTTTCTGCCTCCAGCCTAGGACCAACCAGAGAGTGCTAAATATACATCCCTAACCAACAACATATGATGCCCAGCTTCTAGTTAGCCTATCTCCAGCTCCCCATGCCAACAGCCCCCAGTCAGGGCATACCTGGAAGTCTTCCTTTTTTCCCCACTATAAAGCTTTCCCACCCCCTCAGCCTGCCTTTGAGTCTCAGCTCAAGTGCAAGTGACAGTGGCTGACTCACTTGTTGTAGGAAGCTCTGAATAAATAGCCTTTGTTCTCATTTGGTTGGCCTTTATTTCCACACCCAGTTCCTGGCACAGGTAAGTATGGTTTTTTGAGGTTGGTCCTTACAGCAGTGTTAGGCCTGATCAAAGATGCCAGTTCTCTGTGCCAAGTTTTGCCTGAATTATGGTGTGGTTATGATGTACATGATGGCTGCTCTTTACCAGCTCTGGTCACCTACCTGGAGATCAGGACGAATTAGTCCTCTGAATACAGAGCGTTGGTTCTTTCTCTCATTGTCATGCTTGATGGCCTATTATGCAGGATTTATATGGTAGACACCCCTTGTCTATTCTATTTAGCTTTCTTTGGGGGTCTGCCTTTTCTGCAACAAAGCAGTCAAGACCCTTTTTTTTTCCTCTTGCTAGGAAAGTGAAAAATCAAAGTATGCATGAAATGTCTGGCTTATCTTACAATAATTAACTGAATTTCATCTCGCTAGAATTCAAATAGTTTCTTTGAAAGTCAGTTGGACATTTTAGTCGGATAGATACTCAGGATCTGAATGACTCAAATTAACCTCTCCTTGAATTGAAAATTCTATGATGAAATCCTTAGGATTGAGCAATTTATACTGCCTTTAATACATTACCTGCTTTGTGGCAGGCAGTACATTCGTACATATCTCAATAACCACTCTTCCAGCCACTTCTCCTACCTCCTTAGTCCCAGTTTATCTTCTTGTGGCTCTTTTTAGGTTTTAGAGCCTAGAAAATGCTAGCTCGTTGTTTTATGTTAAAACAAGCAATTTTCCAGAGTCAAGTATGTGGTTCATCTACGGTAAGTGTGTGTCCTCCAGCTTTATTTCTTCTGAAGCCACAATCTTTCCAGACTGCTTTATAGTATAATCTCAGTGCCCACATGTTAAATAAACCATGTTAAAATGCACCATTTGTGGTACAATCAGCACAAATAATCTGGGTGACAGGACAGCCTGATGAGCAGATGCCTTCTAGGTTAAGTTCATGTATTTGAGTGATGACCATGTCGTCGCAGCTCACTTCTCTGGAGCTCTCCTTTGACAGGGATGTTACGACCCATCCTGACTTCAGAAATCTTAAAATATGGACAAAAATGCATCTTAGAATTGAGAAATGCAGTCATTGCAAAATGAGCCAAGTCCCATCCCTCCCCACTTCAAAAGCTTAGCCAAGTTGTACCATCAGGGTAGGCGAGCACCTGAAAAACACAGCCTTTAGAGGCTTGTTGAGCCAAAGGCCTAAACGGGAAGCATTCAGTTCGTTTTTTCTCGCAGCAAGTTTTATCATTCTGCCTCTAAAGTCCATCTTTGTGGTGCGTGCTGGGCTCCATCCATCTGCTGCTATCACATTTCATGACCCCATCCTTTCCGCCCCAGGGCTGCTGGGCACTGCCTCTGCCTTCATCCGTTCTCTCCTCTTCCCTGCCCTCCATGGCACAGGGACACATTTCAACACCTGTACTCACATCCCTTTCGTGTTAACAACCCTTCAGTGGATCCTAGGTGCACATTGAGTGAAATCCCAACTCCTCTCTGAAGGCACTTGCCTTCTATTCCAAACTCTTCTTTGTGCTCCCCATCCAGGCCTCCTTCCAGTTGTTCCTTGTACCTGTCAAACTCTTCCATAGTGCGGGGACCCCCCCCCCCCCCCCCCCTCTCTTCTCCGTGCTGACTCGCCGCTTTTCAGGTCTTGACTTGAATGGCAACTCCTCAGAGAGGCTCTCCTGCCAGCCCTGGTTAAGTAGGCTTCCTCTCCCCACTTCTGCACCTCCACCATCTGCAATTTTCCTACTACTTTCTTTTGTGGCACTCCTCATGTGAAATTGCACATGGATGTGTTGGTAAATAGACCAACCTCTCTAAGGGGAAGAAGCCTGCTTGCTTGGTCACTTAAGGGCTCAGAACCTCATGGTGCTACATAATTATTTGTGGGATAAGTGCCTCAAAGAACAGGACTGTAGGCACAGGGCTAGAGAACTGTGCCAGCAGCCAGAACCCCGAGCCCCAGACCTAGAGGAAGAAGCCTATCTAGTAGGGCAGTATTTCCTAGTGGAAAGAATATTAGATGGGAATGAGAGGCCTGATTTCTGGTCTTAGTTCTGCACATAATAGCTGCATTAACTTGAGTGAGTATTTAACCTGACTACAATTCTGGTTCTTTGTAAAGGGAATAATGATGCCTACTCGTTAATTATTACAAAGATTATATGAGACCGATGTTCATGAAATTGTCCTGCGAAGTGAAGTCATTATTCAGATATAGAGGCAAGGAACAAATTGTAGGAACTGTTTACGGCGGGGACTTTGTCACAGCAGCTGACAAAAGGCCAAGCCCTAGTCTCAGGTACAGGACCAGAGCCTGACTGGTATGGGTGTGACAGACAGTAAGTTTCCACTGATCTCAGGATCCGTAGTTCTCCGCTACCAGGATCAGAATGTGTCCCATAGTTTTGTGGGGGAGATGAACGTGTCTGTGCGGGCCTCAGGGCTCTGGCTGTAGGCTTGAGAAGGCTGCCAAGGAAGGGATTCCATAGCTTGCCTCTTGGTTTTTCCTCTCCCCTCCATGTCTTCAGGCTCCTATCTTCTCCCATTTCTCTCACCCTATTGATTTCCTCTATAAAGCAAAGAGCAGAAAGGCATTCACAACGTAAATAACTGAATAGTTGGAAGAATGTTTGCCTTCTAACAGGCAGTCGTAGTCTTAACCTAAATAATCAGAATTTTGTAAAATCTCAGGCATTCCCAAAAATTAAAAAAAAAAAAAAATAGGGGCGCCTGGGTGGCTCAGTCGGTGGAGTGTTGGACTTCAGCTCAGGTCATGATCTCACGGTTCTTGGGTTCCAGCCCCATATCGGGGTCTGTGCTGACAGCTCAGAGCCTGGAGCGTGCTTCGGATTCTGTGTCTTCCTCTCTCTCTTCCCTCCCCCACTCATGTTCTGTCTCTCTCTCAAAAAGAAACAAACATGAAACAAAACAAAACAAAACAACAACTCAAGTGTTCCCTGATGAACTGGGGAGGCATTTGGGAATAATCTGCTTTGTACAACTCCTCTCTATACATTTGTGCTTGTGGCGGGAGTAGCTCACTGTGTCTTAGAATTCATGCCCTTCCTTCCAAGGTATAGATGCTTTAGGAAATGTCTGCCTAGCCAGGACTGCGTGTGTGAGTCCCCTTGCTTCTAGGTCGGGCCCCATGTGTGATGTGTGTCACTTCTAGGTCAAGGCATCTGATCAGTGCTGTGCCTTCTTCGTGTTCCCTGTCCCCTCCCAGTGCTGAGTGCAGATGACATGGTTCTAAGGAATGGGAGAGCCAGAGCGAGAACGGAGCCGGTGTCCTTGACTCCCTGTGTGGTGGAAAGCGCTCTGCTCTCCCTCTTTACACTATTAGATGAGACAGAAATCAACCTCTGTTGATTTTTGCATGGATTTGGTGTAACCACTAGTGTTGTAATGAACACAGGGGGTGTTTTCTGGGATTAAAATGGAAGACCTGAAGCAATTCTGCTTAATATTCAAATTGGAAGATCTCTCATCTTATAACTAAACCTATTATGAACAATTATCTAGTGCTCAAACAGAAGTTCGCCCTAGTTATACAATGTAAATATCAGTGACATGGTTAACAACCACCAAAGATGAAATACTGAGCAGCCGTTAGCAGAGTACAGTTACCTAATACATAAATCAGTTGGGAGACTTTTATTTTTCTGCATCTTCTAAAATGACCAAATTGCCGAGGTTGAATTTTGAAAACCTGTAAAGCAAGTTAAAGGCTGTAATCTTTGTGTCCATCAGACAACGATGATTTATTTTTATTTTTGACATTACATCTTCCTTTTTTTTTTTTTTTTTTTAATCTTTGTCTGCCCTATTGTTTCTCACATTACTTTGAGAGTAAGCCAGAAGGTGGTAAAAGCTTGTGTTTCGCCAACTCACGGAAACAGCTGACATCCTGTCTCTCTCTATTAATGAGTAATAGACAGGTGGATACTTACCAGTGGCTCCAGCTGAATTATGACAAGACCCATCATGAGGCAGGCTGGGAGGCTTGTCTACTGTGTGAGTAAGGGTGGTTCAACAGAACAGCTCCTGGGTTTCTCAGCAAGTGGGGACAAGTTTGTACATTGCTGGCTCTCTCTAAATAGTCCTAACAGTTGTTTTTGTAAAGGCCCTTACAATGATTCTCTCTGCTAATGTTTGTTCTGTAGAAAATCTTTTGGGTCTTTTGTAGGTGAAGCTAAAGCATGCAGAGTTTCAAAAAAAATTGCTGAGGATTAACAACAGCATTAGAATTTAGAGTTCCTGAGGACTCTATACATTATTGAGGCCCCTGAAGATATGGCCCTTGTCACTTGGAAGCTACACTAATAATTTCAGGGCAAAAGAGTCTTCTTGGTTGCCCGCAGAAATAACGCAGCTTGTTTCAATGTTACCTTGGTGATGTCTGTATATGGTAACCTTAGTTCGGGAAAGCTTCCAGGGTTTATTGGTATTGTCTCACTCATTCTTTCATCAAGCCATTCATGGAGCAGGTGTGAAGTATGAGCATCCCTTCATAAAGGCAGTGGAGACAAAGTAGTTTGCTGAAGGTGTCATTCACCTGTGATGTTTTCTTTCACTTTCCTGGAGCTGTGTCTCTTTTACTCGAGTGAACCATGTAAACTGGAGTCAGGCATTACACTTGTATGTTAGTCCCTTAGCCACTTCTAGTGTTATTGAGCCTGAAGTAAATCTCATAAATATTTGCAAATAAATGACCAAATGTATGAATCAAAGAGACGAGGTTTGAAATGACTGAATTTGGGAGCATGCTGTACGAATGTCAAGACCTTGTCAGCGTTAAGAAAGCAGAGTTGAAAGCAGAGTGTGCAACTCCTACATGATTCTTATTGCAGGCGATTTCTTAAGTAGGGTCAGCCTTTCAAATATAACTGTTTTGTGTGCCATTGGTCTAGCACAGCTGATAAATAATAGCAAAACTCCCTTGTGTTGTGAGAAGGGAACTCCGTGAGCCTAGAAGCCCCCACAACTATGCCAATGGCAAAAAAAAAAAAAAAAAAGTGAAAATAGTTGTTGGGGGATCAAATGATCTAGCAAGATGGATTGTAATACTTTGACAAATATAAACACAAGTGAGTCACACAGGGAAACTGAGGGACAAGAACAAAACCTAGGCTATATCTGTGTCTTCTAACTTGATGGCATAGTTACCAGAACATGATGGTTGACCCCCTGGCTGTATGCTGGAAAAGACAGGGGGCTGCCTATAATTAAATTGTGTGACTTAGATTTCTCAGTTTAAGCCCTGGACAGAATATTTCAGAAGAAAGGCCTCTGATAGAATTGAAAAACCATGGGCTTTAACTTCTTTCAGACTTGTGTTTGTGTATCTGGCTTCATCACTCACAAGTTTTGTGAGTTTGGGTTTGGATTTAACCTCTCATTGATGCAGTTTGCTTATTTATGAAATGGATTACTTTTACCATCACTGTAAGGTACTCTTCTAATCATTATTTTATCGCATTTAATTAGGTAGTTTGACTAGTTTTTTGAGAGTAAGTGATCTTAGGAAATGAGTATGAGAGTAGTTTTTGTTTCATGATCATTTCTAAAGGTATTTTAACCTATCTGGTACCATTATTTTGATATGTACTCCGCTTTTTTTCTCTTTTTTTAAAATTTTATTTTTTAAAATTTATATCCAAATTAGTTTGGATAGTGGAACAATGATTTCAGGAGTAGATTTCTTAGTTCCCCTCACCCATGTAGCCCATCCCCCGTCCCACAACCTCTCCAGTAACCCTCAGTTTGTTCTCCATATTTATGAGTCTCTTCTGTTTTGTCCCTCTCCCTGTTTTTATATTTTTGTTTCCCTTCCCTTATGTTCATCTGTTTTGTGTCTTAAAGTACTCACATGAGTGAAGTCCTATGATTTTTATCTTTCTCTGACTAATTTCCACTTAACATAATACCTGCCAGTTTCATCCAAGTAGTTGCAAATGGCGATATGTACTCAGCTTTAACAAAAACATTCCATATTATCCATTCTGTAGGAAAATATGTGCAGTAAGAGTCGGGGATACTGTGGTGAATATTGAATTATAGATACTCAGCAGCTTATTGACACAGGCTTGATCCCAACCTCAGTGCATGAAGTTAGCAAAATATTAAAGATAGAGAATAAATCTACTTAAGAATACTAATGAGGAAGTTTAATTAGACATCGACGTACATCCTCTGTAAACTTATATATACATACAAATCTATTTCACTGTCTGCTGTCTGCAGTAGCTGTAAATATCACGAGAGGACTTTATTTAGTAAGTGATGTTTTATTTTTATTTATTTATTTATTTATTTATTTATTTATTTGTTTTAATATATGAAACTTATTGTCAAATTGGTTTCCATACAACACCCAGTGCTCATCCCAAAAGATGCCCTCTTCAATACCCATCACCTCCCCTCCCCTCCCTCCCACCCCCCCATCAACCTTCAGGTCTCAGTTTTTAAGAGTCTCTTATGCAGTAAATGATGTTTTATATTGATTTTTGGTATATCAAACCAAACTTTAGAAATAAATTTCTCAGTAACTGGTAATTTTACTGAGGTTTAAATAGAACTGTTGGGGGAAAATGTAGTCTAAGGCAGTATTTTTTTTTAACCTTCTTTTCTCATTGAAAGGTAGTTCTTTTTTAGAACATTTTCAGTGGAAATTTTAAGCATATTTAGTAGACAGCACAGTGTAGTGAACCTCTTGACCCATAATCCAAATTCAATAATTCTGAAGCAAATCTTTAAACAAATTTTTTTTCTAAATGTTTATTTTTGAGGGAGAGCATGTGTGTAAGCGGGGTAGGGGCGAAGAGAGAGGGGGAGACAGAATCCAAAGCAGGCTCCCCTCTGTCAGTGCAAAGCCCTACATGGGTCTTGAACTCATGAACCCTAAGATCATGACCTGAGCTGAAGTCACTTAACTGAGTGAGCCATCCAGGTGTCCCTCTGAACCAAATCTTGTGTTATCTATTCCCTCATTATTTTCCCCTCCCCATATTTTTTAAAAATATGTTTTTTAGAACAGTGATAAAATTTGCCTGTGATATTTTTTGAGCTTCCATTGTTTTTGATGGCCTTGACAGTTTTGAGGAATACTTAGGATATTTTGTAGAATGGCCCTTAATTGGAATTTGTCTCATGTTTTTCTCCTGATAGACTGGGGTATGGGTTCTAAGAGGAAGACCACAGAGGTCAAGTGCCATTTTCATCATATCATATTTGGGAAACATACTATCAACAGAAATCTTGTTTGATGTTGGCCTTGATCCCTCGGCTGAGGTAATGTCTGTCAGATATCTCCACTATAAAGTTTACCTGATCCTTTGCCCCCACTTCTGTGCTGGGAATAACATTATGCACAGCTCATGACTAAGGAGAAGGGAATTATACTCCTCCTTAAGGAAGTATCTGTATAAATTATTGGAAATTTTTCTGTATGGGAGATGTCTCTTTCCCAATTAATAATTGATTCAATTATTATAGCCATGTAATTTTGAAGCAAATTTCAGACATGTATTCTCCTGTAAATATTTCAATATTTACAAAAATCTGTTAAACTCATTTATTTTAAAAATCTTTTGGGGAGCCTGGGTGGCTCAGTCAGTTAAATGTCCAACTTTAGCTCGGGTCATGATCTTGCAGTCCGTGAGTTCGAGCCCCACGTCAGGCTTTGTGCTGACAGCTCGGAGCCTGGAGCCTGCTTCAGATTTTGTGCATCTCCCTCTCTCTCTGCCCCTCTCCCGCTCACACTCCGTGTCTCTCTCTCAAAAATAAATATTAAAAAATTTTTTAAAAATCTTTTGTCTATTCAACAGGTACCCAATATTTTAAATTTGGAACATGGACTTACTAAAATAAAATACATTCCAAAATCAAAGACTTGAATGCATTTTAACTCAATAAATGCTTATTGTCTGCCGGGTGCCAGGTATGCCAAGTTCTGGGAATATACTGATGAATAAGAGTAGCAGATGAATAGGAAGTCACAGTTAAACCAGTCTCCCTTTTCTGCCTTCCTTTGCCTCAATATAAATAATGAAAAGGGCTTCTATTGTGCTGCTGGACACAAACAAAAACTATGTTGTCAGTTTAAAGATGAAACTGAATTATGGCATAGTTATGACTTCCCCAAGGTCATTGGACTAGTGAGATGTTTTAATGTGACTTGATCTCAGACAGCATATGGCATTAAAGTCTAACCAGAGATCTGCAAACTATTTCTGTAAACGGGCAGATGTTTAATAGTCTAGACTTTGTACCACTTATGTTCTCTCTTCTTTTTTTAAGAGAGTTGTAAAAAAGAAAAGGTAAAATCCAGTCTTTGCTTGGGGGACATATTAAAACAGGATACAAGCTGGATTTGGCTGACAGGTTAGAGTGCTCCAACCCGTGCAGATCACTATGCTATATTGCCTCCTAGCATCATAATGGTCACACTCAGAATGCCCTAAACAAAAACTCTGCCAGTCTATAGGGCTTAATTCTTCCTTGGACACATTGGATCCATTTCCTCTTGTTTTCATCATCTGTAACATTATGCAACACTAGGCATAATTTCCCAGGTAATCTGTGTATGAGATCTGTCCTCTTAAGGTCTGAGTAAAGGTAGATAAAGAATTCAAAGATACCAAGTCTCCAGGAAATCTGGATTTGGGGGAAGTTGATTTGAGTGATTTCCCATAGTACAAATGGTTAAGTGGCTTACCTAAGCAGTGGAAGTGGTATAAATAGTTATTCTTCAGAAACTAAGGGGGGTTAGTTTGCCGTTTGTGGTCGGAACTCCACCATAGGATCTTCCTCATTGCTTCTGTGGGAATCCCACTCACCCATTAGGAGTGTGTAACAGTCTGGAGGAGATGCTTTCTGATTTGACAAAGGCACTCAGACAACTCAATACCTTATTTAAAACAAACAAATAAACAAAAAACCTTCTTTTGTAAATTGTGAATAAGGAGGACTAGACCCAGTCAATCCCCAGGCAAGGGTCAGGTCATGGTCCTGGATCTCTCAGTCAGTCAGCAGTCAGCTCCTAGTTCTTCGTGGTCTATACATCTGAAAAATCATAACCTGGGCTGAGATGTCATGGGTAAAAACAGGTTTCCTTCAGAAACCTGGGGATCAGAAGCTCTTATTAGACAGTTGTGTCTAAGAATATGATGTTTCATAATCAGACAACCTGTATTTATAGTCCTAAGACTTTCAAGCAGTCGAGTTGGACAGTTTAATCTTGACTCGCAGTTTCTCCATTGATAAAATGGGGTAACACTATCTCAGAGAGCTGTGAAGAAAATAAGAAAAAGTACTTCTTCACACCTGCTACAAATAAGTGGTAAACATTAGTCATTATTTAAAATATCAAGTTATTAAAATATATGATCTATACTATGATTTTTGCATTGTATAAATTCTGATCATCTTGGTCTAATTTTTTCTTTTATAATCATTCATTTTAAAATTATTATCCATGCTTTTATTCAACTCTTGCAGTATTTTTGGTATGCCTAGTGTCCTGGCGGAAAAAAGGAATAAGCTAGTTTCTGCCCTGAGGAATTGATAATTTGCTAGAAGATTGGGTATATCCATCCCAGACAGTTAAGCAAAAACAAAACGCTTCTCAAGCCTTCCTGTACATGTGGATCTCTAGGAGATCTGGTTAAAATGCAGCTCCTAATTCAAGTCTGGAGTGGGTCCTGGGAGTCTGCTTTTTTACCAGGCTCCCAGGTAACCTCAATGCTGCTGGTCCTGGGTACACACTTTGAGTAGCATGATCAGTCCTGCAGGATTTCAAAGAGAGCAGAGACTGATGTTGACCCTGACTTGTCCATAATATTAACAAATAGTAACAAAAGCAAGAAAGCAAACTACATGAGCTTTTTCTGTGCCATTTTGTAGGTAGAGATTTAATATTTTTTCATGCTGGTGAGGACAATTATTCTCTACCAAGACGACCAGGGCAGGGCTTACAACTCCATTTATGGCAACCTTGCAAACCCTAAAGCACAGAGTGGTTATATTTTCTGTGGTCTTCTTGGGTTCCAATTTTTCTTTAAATTTCTGTTGATTTTCACATTCTTGGCTTGTAAAGTCACCTCAAATCTTTACCCGAGGTGAAATAGAAGCCAATGCATTTCATTCCATTGTTTCAGATACCACTGGTTTCAAAAAAATTCAGAAATTTTTAGGTTGAAAGTTAAATCCAAGTGAAATAGACCATATATTAAATAATACTGATGATGAGGCACCTTTAGTTCATTAAGTCAGACACTGGTTTTTTTTGGTCCGGGGAAAGAGCCATGTGTTAGAAATGTATGTTAAACATGATCTCCATATATTTTCATTTAAGTATTATAAAGATCAGCTAAGCTCTAATAATGCTCTTTAGAAATGACAAGTAATAAGAAGGACTAAAAATCCTGGATGGAAGACCCTGCTAAGCTGTTTCTTCAGACTGCGGTGCTGGAATGTCAGTGAGCGTTGTCAGGACATTTCTGGGTTCAAAGGAGAGTGGCTTTGGTGGATTGCTCTTATTTATTTCACAAATATCTCTGTCCTATTCACTTCTATCTAAAGAGTTGCTATTATTTCTGCTTTTGTCCTGCTTCACTTTCATCTCACGTATCAGGGATTGAAACCCTGGTTCGTCTAATTGTGTCTGACATGAAGCTGTCAATCTTCTCTCCAAGGCCTTTATTGAAATGTTCCAGATGTGTGGCAGGCTCTAGGATTGTAGGCACGACTGGCCTCTGATTCTTAAATGGTCAGCGCATCCTCTCTTTCCCCAGCCTCTAGGCCTGTCCACCAAAGTCATGCATGTAATGTCACTTCAAAGCACCTTTCTTATCCAGTCTTTTATTTTCCTCCTTCAGAAAACGACCGGCATAGTGTGTCATTTTCTCTTATTGGCAGTTTGCAAGTCTTAGTTCCCAAGGGAGCACACAGATCAATCTCTCCCAAAGAGTTTTACATCTTCAGCTAGCTAGTCCAACCTCCTATAAATTGGATTTATGAATAAAATTGAAATATCATTTCCACATTCATGGCCCCATATCAAATGTAAGTATATTAAAGGGAAGTGTCATAAACCCTTGATCATCTGCCCTCTCCATTCATTGTTTGTAAATGACCTTTAAAAATTGTAAATCACCAGAAAGCTTGCATTAGAGCTTTCTTCACATTTCTTTACAAGTGTTTCTCCTCCAGTCTGGACTACAGGTAGACATATAGACATGTAGACAAAATGACTCGTCTTCAGGACATTAACACTTCAGTTGAACTGTATTCGTTTTAGACTCAGGTCCATGTGGCTTCTCTAAAGTCTAGCTGTACCCATTGTTTTGTTATGGTTAGTTACAGAGGCTCAGTATGACCGTGCTACTTTCCTACCCCCAATTCCTTTTTATCTTTGTTCCTTTATCCCTCATGGTCACAACTAAGGGCACAGGTAGTTGCTTCCACATCTCTCCTCTACTTCTGAGTGGTTAGAGAGTCAGCACGGTAGACGAAGACATTATTGGGGATTCTTTATTTAGCCAAATAACACAACTAACAGACTTTTTACCTTGTAGTCCTACCACTTTTCCATATTTTTCCATCTCCCTGCTTATTTGTCTTTTACTTGACTGTGTCTCCTGGAAAGCACGGACTCAGTTTTGATTTTCTACCTCAGTTAACAGAGCAGTGCCTCTTTCTTAGTGGAAGTCGAGTAGCTGTAGTATTTTAGATATTTTTCTAAGTTTTAAAACTTTATTTTTATTAATTTTTTTTTTTTTTGAGAGAGAGCATGTGTGCATAAGCAGAGGGAAGGGCAGAGGGAGAGAGAGAATCATAAGCAGGCTCCAGACTGTTAGTGTGGAGCCTGATGCGGGGCTGGATCTCATGACTGTGCCATCATGACCTGAGCAGAAATCAAGTGTCAGTTGCTTAACCGACTGAGCCACGCAGGCACCCCTATTTCTTTTTTTAAAGGAATTAAACGTACCAGGGAAAAGAAGTAATAGTTAATATGGGTAGTCAGTACTTGTCCCACTTTGACATGAATATGAATATGGAAATAGACTTGGGCCTAACATCCTGTATTTCCACGAAACACCAAGGTGATGCTGTTGTTGGTATTCTGGGGGCCGTATTTTGAGTGTGAGGCCTTAGGGGCTTAGGCTTTCTCTGTTCTCAAATCACAACCAATGAGTAGCTTTGCCTGGTGATTGAATCTTAATATTTTTTTCCCAGTTACCAAGATCTGTTACAAAGATTTCAGACAGTACAGAAATAAAAGCTGTAGGAAGCAAAAGTTCTCAATAACATTCCTCCTAGAGACAGCTGCTGTCAACAATCTAATGCATATTCTTCCAAATTATTTTCTTTCTATGTATGGCTATCTTTCAGGAAATGAACTCATTCAAAACATTTTGTTCTTGCTTTTTTCACTTTTCAGTATGTTTTGAGCTTCCTTCCCCCATGTAAGAACCTATGGTCTTTCATTCTATTTTAAGGATAGTTCATAGATGCATTAAGTTTTTATGTTAAGAAATTTATATAAACAAAATTTAAAAATAAAAATAGCATTTTTTGGCAGGATTCAGTGTTATATAAATGAATAGTTTAAAATAGAAGTTAACTTCTAGATCATGCCGTGATGGCACTTTGGAGGAATGAGCAAGCAGAGTCAAATGAGACACTCTGGAGGGGTTAGAACGGAGATCTTTGTCTCTCTGAAATGATAGTCCCATGCAGTTCCATAGAGGCTGGGGTCTGAGCTACTGAAGGATGATGACTAGATAGATGTAAGGATGCCCTGGGGTTTGCCCAAGATCCACTGCTGAGGGTCGTGAGTGAAGACGCCAGGGGGTGCGTAGTGCCCCTCGTTCCTGTGCCAGGGCTGGAGGCCGGGAAGCCTTTGGGGACTTGTTCCACACAGCTGCTGGGTAACAGCTGGCTTTGCAGCACGGGGCCTGAGCAGTTCCCCGGCCCAAGGCAGTGTGACTTTTGGAGGCGGTGGTTGTTACGGAGGGCTGGGAGCAGCGCCATAGGCCCAGCTGAGAGGCCCACTCTCCCCTGCGGGTGCGGGTGGTGGCCTATGCCCACTGACAGAGACTGGAAGTCTCGAGGAAGGGGGGCTGCGTCTTTGTGCAGAGAAGCTGTTACACAAACAGTAGGCAGAGTAAACTAAAGATCGCTCTTGTACAATTGAAATGAATATTATGCTGCACATTCATTAACTAGAATTAAATGAAAAGGAGTGCCCAGCTGGTTCAGTTTAGTGGACTCCTGATCTCAGGGTTGTGAGTTCAAGCCCCACATTGGGCATAGACCTTACTTAAAAAATAGACGCACACACGCACACGCACGTACACACACAAAGAATATAGCATACTATACAAATAACATGCAAAAAAAATTGCTCTTCAAATGGCCGCTTAAGTTACAGGGACGCCTGTGTTGACTTGAGCTGTGCACGTTTGATTCCAAACCAGGGATTCATAAACACAGAGATCTATGTCCTTTCTCTGTCTCTCACTTGAGAATCAGAATTTCTGGCCAGACATTCCAGTCAGAATAGGAACGACTGGCCTGCAATCTTTGCAATTAATTTGAGAATCTCTCCACAATAAAAAGACCCTCTTCGCTGCCCACCCCCAACCCTCAAGTAAGGCTAGAAATAGGATAGATTAACTGAATCTTCAACAGGCAATTTCAGATGTTGTAGATGCACTTCTGCTGTGTGATTAATTGCCTCAATGTTTGGCAAGTACTAAACGGGAGAGTTTTGTGGGGCGGAAGTCGGAGAGCAGGCTGCGGCTGGCCCGCTGTTTGTTACTGCTCAGGCCCAGCCTCTGTGCTCCCTCAACAAAGCACAGCTGCTTCATGTCTGTCACAATCAATGGGATGACATTTCCCAACTGGTAATTACCAAAAGGATTCCTGTTGATGCCTTTTGGAACTGCCAATCTTGACGGTAGCTCTTGGCTCCTGCTGAGTACAGTATGTCTGCAGTTGGGCTTTTTATCTCCATTTTCATACTTGAACTGAAAGAAAGGTTTGTGTGGAGACTTGTAGCTTACCGCCTCGTGTACCTCTTCCTTCCCCTCACCTGTCTACATGTTAAGAATATCACAGAGACTCTAAAATCCTCTGCATATGCCAAAAAAGACTGGTCTGGAGGTAAACTAGGAGAACGGTGCCTAAGAAACATCATCAAAAGCACTAATGTGAGTTGCAAATGAAAGTTTTTACCTCTTACCCCCCCAAAACATAAAAATATAAGGCAGGTATTTTCTGGTCTTTAAATGAGAGCCTTCCTCATAATTTGGTATTCACCAAAGAGAAGAATTCAGAATTTCTTGGATCCAGGAATCTAGGAAAAACCTTCCAAGTTGACCTCTCTTCCCATTACATATACAGTATTCCAGGCACTGGGATGCCATTTATCAGACAGTTTTTAAAGGAAAATAAATAAGGCTGTAGCCAGGTGGCTCTATGGGAGGCATCAACCTGTAAACACATATCCTAGAGGAAAACGTTTATTCCTTCCTTCTCCCAGTGATTCATGGCAGGGGTGCACCGTATGCCAGATGTTGTTCTGGGTGCTGAGAACTGGAACGGTAGCAAAGGAGGTGGGGATCACAAAGACACTATTCAGATCGCACACTGAAATTGAGAGACCCTCTCCTTCTACCTGGATTCTCCCTACCGATCCTGGGCTCTTAAAGTCCTAGATTCTTAAGCATATACTAATTTCCTCCCTGGTCATATTTCGATGAGCCGGTTGTGGTTTTCTGAGCCTTGGAGTTAAAAGCATTAAAACACACAGAATGTAGATGGATTGGAGAACTCAGGCACATGAGTGTGGCTAAGGTGGAAAAATTCAGGGCAAAGTAGAAATTTAAAATGGTGAAAAAATACACATGAAAAGAAGGAAGACAAACAAAGATTACTTAGTATAGGTTTGTTCACAGATTGAGTTTGTTTGACAAGAGTGCCGAGACCAAAAGCAGATTAGTGGCTGGCAGTAGTCGAGAATGGGTGCCACTGTTAATGGGCTAGGGTTTCTTTTTGAGGTGACAAAAATGTTATAAAATTAGATTGTCATGGCTGCACAACTCTGAATATACTGAAACCTACTGAATTGTGTACTCGAAAATGGTCAAATCTATGGTATATGAATTATATCTCAAAGCTGTTACTTAAAAAGGGCACTGTGGGGCGCCTGGGTGGCTCAGTCAGCTGAGCATTTTTGGCTTAGGGCATGATCCCAGGGTCGTGGGAACTGGCTGTGTGCTGAGTGTGGAGCCTGCTTAAGATTCTCTGTCCCTCTGCCCCTCTCCCCTACTCACATGTGCATGCAGCTCTCTCTAAAATAAAAAATAAAAAAAGGCACGGTCTCAAGCTTGATTAAGGTGAGGTAGGAACCTAAACTGAGTGTTCCTTCAGCAGGCAATCTTCCTTCTGAATCTCTGATAAACTTAGTTTCTCCATAGGAGAAACTTACCCAAGTATTTTAAGGAGTAAACTGTTGTAGCTTAGGCAATGGGGGAGAGAGAGAGTATCAATTATGACAACTGGTAATATGGTAGAATTGATACTATAAATATTTATGTATCTAAAATGAGAAACGAGCCAAAAAGCTGAAAATATGTGAGAAAGCTGTTTGTCTTTGCTGTTGAAGATGGCAGCCTCTAGTCAAAGGTATTTAAGTTGGAACTAATTATTATCGAATCCATTTAAGTTCAGTTTTTTGGTCCCACTAGCCACATTTCACGTGCCTAGTAGGCTCATGTAATTGATGGATGGGGCAGATACAGAACCTTCCTTTGGAAAGCTCTGCTCCAGGTGTTAGGTGGTGTGGTACCCTACTTCACAACATCCCCACTGTTTTCCCTCATAGGAGAACCTAGAACACAGTCTCCTCTTTTTCAAGAGTCTGCATGGATAGTCCACTGAAACTCAGGACTGTCCTAGTGCAAATGTGAGACCTCATTGTATCACGCAGGGCTTCAATCAGCAGTGAGCTGAGATTTCCTCATGATCATTAGTTTAGTACTCCTAAAGCTTAGGTTTTATTTAGAATTCTGAATTAAGTTTCTTTATAGTGTTTTAGATATTTATTTCACTTTTTCTGTCTCTTCTTTTTAGGTACATAGTTTAAAAATCTGACAAATATTTGACAAACACGAGTGGCCACATCCCAAATATTTACCCATCAGGACATGATTTACCCAATAGTAAATAATGTCTTTGTTTACTTTGTCACAATTTCCTGGCCTATGAAATGGAATTTGTACTTTCTTACGTCATGGCATCTAAAAAATTAAGATTTGGGGATTATTTTCATAAGGTGTCACAAAGAAAACTGTGTAAGGTAAAGTAAATAATTATTATAAAATTTCTTTTAAAAAAATGACTTCTAATCTAATTATCTTAATTGACAGTAATGTTGGGTAATACCCGAAAAAATACATAAATCGCAAGACCACCCTGTAAGACATCTCTCAGAGGTAAATGTTATAATCATTTGGTTGTAGTTTTTCATCTTTGCTTTATACTATATATATAGTTTCACAGAATTGGAAGTATGTTGCCTGTGCCCTTAACTTCCAGTCCTGAGCTTAACCAACTTCACTGTGTAGCATGGTGGTTAACAATGTTGACCCTGGAGCCCTCACTGCCTCTCTACAGAGGCCAGCTCTACAATTTACTAGCTATGAACCCTTGGTCAAATCACTTAACCCCTCTGCATTTCAGTGCCTTGATGTGTATGATGGGGATAATAACAGTGCCTAACTCTCAAGGTAGTTGTGAGGTTTACCTGAGTTCATGTGAGTAACACACATGAAATGATGCCTGGAAGACAGCACTTACTATTGTTACAAACATGACCTGTTTCAGCCACTACCTGTGCTTTGCAGAACTGAAGTCCTTTTTGAAAATTTCCTCTGCACTCAAGTATTCCTGAAGTCTCCATGGGGGAATCCTCCAGTCTGTTGATTCTAGTCTGTGAGTAGAATCGACCATATTCCTTCTGTCTCACTCTGCCTTTCTTCAGTTGATGTCCTCTACTCTTAAAATGGCTCTAAGCATCAGTACTGTTAGTGGTGACTGGTATCCATCATAAGAATTCCAGTGTCCATGCTAAATATGCTGTATTCCAATTCTTTCAAAACCACTACTCTTAGAGGGCACCCAATTATTGCAGTTTTCATATAAAAATAGAAAGGCCCCTTCTAATTCTCTGTTGTAGACCCTCACTGTACTCCTAAGAGGCTGGCCTTTGTTTTGTTTCTGATTCCGTAGAGTAGATGATTATAAATCCAAACTTTCTCTCTTGCTAATATTGGCATTCTTTTAAGATTCACAATAATTGTAGAAGTTGTAAGTCCGTTTCCTATGAAAGTGTGTGGAGGGGATGGGAAAAAAATGAGGGGATGAGCGGGGGAGAGTAAAATCTTGCCTTATCTCTCACAACTCCTTAGCTACATAGAAGTTTAAGCTCTTTGAAGATAAGTACTTCCTCTTTGTCTACTGTCTCCTATAGTATTAGTAAAATCCTGGGCTTAAAAAAACCCATTAGATATATTAAAATGTATTATTTTCAATATTACAAAAAGGAAAGAAAAGTGATACTTACCAAATATCTATGTGCCAGACACTCTAAATAGGTTTTCTCATATAATCTTTATAACGACCTCTTAGGGGGTACTTCTTATTCACCTCTTCTTACAGATGAGGTAATAGAGTTTAAGAAAGGTTAAGCCGTTTCCCCAGGTCCCACCATGAGTAGGTGACAAAAGTCTGGGTTCTTCTTCAGATCTGTGTAACAGACCCCAAGCTTGGTCTCAAGCAGTGGGGAAATAATTTGACCAAAAAAATTGACCAATCAATTTTACTTAATTGAATTTATTCTGAGTTGAGAATAAGTTTAGGCTCATCTTTTTCAGTCAAAACATCTATTAGCCTTAGAGAAAAAAAAAAGTTTGGTTAAAAAAAACTTCTTATATCCCTTTGATATCAAATAATTCTTCAAAAATTGAATTTAGGAAAAGCATGTAAATATACCTTGAAATATGGATTTAAAAATTCAATTAAATTATTCAGGTTATAGTCAGCTTATTTACCTTTTATTTTAGAAGGTGTAAAGGGACTCCCAAATGTGTATTCCCCACTTTTTGCTTCTGAGTCACCTAACAGATGAGTAGAGTTGGTTGTTGAGTTTCTCTAAGACAGTTTTCAAGTGTTCTTCTGTGTTTCTCTCTTTTAGACTCTTTATCAAAGCTAGTTTAACGTTAGCCAAGTCCTTATTTTCCAAGGGACATCATTTTCTCTCCTGCTGCTGTGGATTACTTAGGAAAAATGTGTTTGAACAAGGAGCCGTGCTATCTTTCTACTTGAGCATTTGAGCTCCCGTGTTGCGTAGGACCATTCACATCTTTCCAGGCTTCAGACCCCATGGAATCTTCATGAAAAACTGAAATGCAGTGAAATAAATCCTAAGAAGGTCTGTTGACTTTAGGTCAGATATTGAACTTATGATATGTGGCCATTAAGGTGAGTGGAAGTAAACATCCCCTTTAACTATCCAGGATAAAGAAAGTTCACAATAATTTCTTTTGTTCCTTATCTCTGGTTTTCAATAAAGTGTGACCAAATGGCAGTTGCTGGAATGCAGCCATTTCCCCTGCTATGTATTCATCGGCAGATCTATGTCAGTTGATTTTCAGTCTAGCTTTCCTGGTGTTCCACAGTAACAAAATAACATGTGGTAACTTATTTAATCAATAAATTACTTTCTTTTTTTTTTTTTTTTTAATTTTTTTTTTTCCAACGTTTTTTATTTATTTTTGGGACAGAGAGAGACAGAGCATGAACGGGGGAGGGGCAGAGAGAGAGGGAGACACAGAATCGGAAACAGGCTCCAGGCTCCGAGCCATCAGCCCAGAGCCTGACGCGGGGCTCGAACTCACAGACCGCGAGATCGTGACCTGGCTGAAGTCGGACGCTTAACCGACTGCGCCACCCAGGCGCCCCAATAAATTACTTTCTTAATATACTTTAAGTGTAACAGAAGCTAGCCTCAAAATTATATTTGGAATTGATTTTGGTGTATTCCCCTCCATTCTTAGTAGTGACCTTGTAGTCATCAGAGCTCTAGTCTACTGTGAAAAATCATGATCCTGAGTTAAGAGATGGTCTCATAGGCTTGCTTTATCACATTCTTCACCGGGTACATTTTGTTAGACTTTTCCCAAAAGCACATTGCTTCTAACTCTAAAGGGTTCTGTCAGATCTAAACATCTTATAATATTGGTAAGGTGCCTTTAATTTTTAAAGAGAAACTATTAAATAGTTTTGACAAATATTAACCTCACTATACCAGGTTGGCTCGTTTGTAAAAACCAGTGGCAACAGCTATAGATAAAAGGAACAGTACAAAGAATTAGAAGCATCACAAACAGCAAGTCCTGTATTTAGACTTGACATCATATAATGACCCAGGGAGAAATTTTGCATAAGCATTACTAAGACATGCTTGAAAGTTTCATTGACATGGCATTAATTACGCAAACTTCTCGTGATAACAGGACATTGTGCTGCTAAAGGCACGTAGTAAGCTGCACATTAGCACAAACAGCTAACTTACAGAAATATGTGGCTGTTGAGCACACAATCTGATAAACCCTTCAAATGAGACCATTCTTTCTCTAGGTAAAATGTGTTGTTAATCAATGTAATTGTTCCGATAAACTCATTTCACTACATAATTACTTTTATTTATAATACTTCCATAATTGCTTTTTACAGTTTTTTAGATACATTAATTCCATAGATCTCCACTGAACACAAACCATATGAAAGGCAGTACGCCAAGAACTGTGGATAGAAAAATGTATCAGATACAGTTGTATCTTTGAGGCCTTTAATCTAGTTTGGGAGAAAGACAACATTATATTACGATAAACACCAAAATTGAGTTACATTCAATCCAAAGTGATATGGGAATATTAAGGAGGAAACCTCTAACTCCCATAGGCAAACTAACCTAGGTAGAATTTTCAAAAATTTTTTTAAAAAATTATTTATTTATTTATTTATTTATTTATTTATTTACTTATTTAGACAGAGCACAAGCAGGGAAAGGGCAGAGAGAGAGAGAGAGAGGGAGACACGGAATCCATAGCAGGTTCCAGGCTCTGAGCTGTTAGCATGGAGCCCGAGGTGGGGCTTGAAGCCATGAGCCATTAGATCATGACCCGAGCTGAAGTCGATGCTTAACTTATTGAGCCACCTAGGCACCCCATAGGTAGATTCTTCAAAGGATGCTCACTACCTTCATCCCCACCCATAATCCCCACATCTACCCTCTCCCACATGAGGGTTAAGTCAGAATCTTTCAAAGACCGCCTTCCCATTGCCAATATATGAGAACATCCCTCTCTACTTCACTCCTCTGGATCTTGAGGGTAGTAGATTTCAGATATACTTAAATTTTAAAAAATCCAGATCTTCTTTATTCATAGACAATGGAACTGGTTTTTTTTTCCTTCTTAAAAATAGTATAGTTCTGGTGTCTTGCCATGTGCATTTAGTGGGGTGTTGTGTCATGGAGCAGATAGTGGGAGAGGGGAGAAGTGGAGGAGAGTTCCAAGGATTCCTGCAGAAATAGTTCCAGACAGTTTTCCTTTTTAATGTTTTTTTTTTTTTTAAATAGAGATCTTTGTCATTGTATGGTGAATTCAGGGCAAAAGTCTGGGAAACTGTTAAGAACCTCCTCAGCTATTTTTGCCAAGACTTTCTGTATGGTTCTCCAGGCCTCTGTATTGTTTTCACTAATGGTCTGTGGTTAATTCCTAAGAAAGCCAAATATAAATGTACTAAAACCCAGCAAAACAAGCCTAAGTCCTAAAATTAAACCTAATGGCATAATAATGGTTCTACTTAAGCGAATACTTACTAAGGACAAAAAAATTGTTAAGCCAAATCACTCCAACTATCCAAGGGGTAGTAGCACAATGGAATGATCCTCATGGAATATCTGAATGTATCAACCCCACATAGTCCTACATTCCTTCCTGACCACAGGAAGTTACTACAATGATTTCTAGAGTAGTTAATGGAAAATAGTTATTTGAATAATCTTTAGAATTATAAAGGCATTTCAGTGGGTTAATGTAATTGGTTCTTTTCAAGGAGTCCTATCTGATTGTCTATAATTTGATACAGAAGGAT
The DNA here is from genome assembly GCF_023721935.1 of Panthera uncia. NCBI lineage: Eukaryota > Metazoa > Chordata > Mammalia > Carnivora > Felidae > Panthera > Panthera uncia. The sequence goes on from NW_026057576.1 coordinate 51,492,995, forward strand.
TTTATAATGCAAATTTCAAATATCATGAGACATTGCATATAAATATCAATGCAGTATTTTACAATCCTGAGGTGCTGATTTGCTTCCAGAGACATCTGTTTTTTAAAAAAATAGCCTTATCAAGGTATATTTTACAAACAAAATTTTCACCCATTATAAGTATACAATTGAATAACTTTCAGTAAATTTACAGGATTGTGCAACCATCACCACAATCCAGTTTTAGTACATTTCTGTCACCTCCAAAAGTTCCCTCGTGTCTGTTTGTAGAACCCATTCCTATTCTCAGTTCTAGGCAACTAGTGATGTACTTTCTGTCTCTCTAAATTTGCCTTTCCTGTACGTGTCATAGAAACGGAATCCTACAATGTGTAGTCTTGCGTGCCTACCTTCTTTAACATAGTATAATATTCTGGGGAGCCATTCATGTTCTAGATAACATGTATTGGTAGCTCGTTTTTGCTTTTAGTATTCCATTTAATAGAGTTCTATATGTATTGAATTTCATGTAAGGGATGTATATACATTTTTTAATTGAGGTATAACTGACATATTTTGTTACCTTTTCCAATTCTCAGTGTATCTCTCTTCATTCATAGAAATACTACAGTGGCTTCTTAATGGCAGGAAAACAAAACAAAAAACCCTGAGGGTCTCACTTACTGACTGCTTGCATCCTTGGAAAGATTAGGATTTGTAATAGCTAAATTGAAATTGGTTATTTGTATCCTTCCCCACCCCACCCCCAACCCCTTGACTTTGAATCCTTGAATCATGGAGCCAGTGAATCTCTTTAAATTCCATGCTTAAAATTTGTGCGAATATATATCATATATATATATGTGAATATATGTGCGAGTATGTCATATATATGTGTGTGTGTGTGTGTGTGTGTATATATATATATATATAATTTTTTTAGAGAGACCGTCTATAGCTAAAATCAGATTCTCAAATGGTCTGTTAACCTAAAACAACTCAAGATCCAATCTTCGTGTTCTATTTGGTTCCATCCTTGACCCATTTTCCTTCATCTTTGGAAAACATTTACTCTCATGACTTCGTGAATTCATGACTTCAGCAACCAGCAGATAGGCTTCTTGGAAGAGCCTGGATAGAAACTTATTTTTCTTATCCTAAATTATGGCAGTTCTAAGTGTATTTTGAAGTACAAGGAGGCCATCCTTTTCTAAGCATAAACTGGAGGTTTGGGTTCTGTATCTTATATTCCTTATTTACCTTATCACTCTGTCTTCAACCTTAAGTTTTCCCACCTTAAAAGGATAGGCAAGCTGGAAACTTGTCTTGACATTTTTTCTCTGGAACTCTATCACCTTTCATCATTTACATCTGTCCTACTGAGTCTGGAAACCCCTGCACCTTCCCCAACACATGCCCGCATGCATTTATAGTAAATTATCCCATTATTATTATTTTTTTTTTTTAATGTTTTATTTATTTATTTTTTTTTTTAAATTTTTTTTTTTCAACGTTTTTTATTTATTTTTGGGACAGAGAGAGACAGAGCATGAACGGGCGAGGGGCAGAGAGAGAGGGAGACACAGAATCATCGGAAACAGGCTCCAGGCTCCGAGCCATCAGCCCAGAGCCTGACGCGGGGCTCGAACTCACGGACCGCGAGATCGTGACCTGGCTGAAGTCGGACGCTTAACCGACTGCGCCACCCAGGCGCCCCTTATTTATTTTTAAGACAGAGAGAGACAGAGCATGAGTGGGGATGGGGCAGAGAGAGAGGGAGACACAGAATCCGAAGCGGGCTCCAGGCTCCGAGCTGTCGGCACAGAGCCCGACGCGGGGCTTGAACTCACGGACCGCCAGACCCTGACCTGAGCTGGAGTCGGACGCCCAACCGACTGGGCCACCCAGGCGCCCCCATTATTTTTTTTTTTTAATTTAATTCTAGTGTAGTTAACATAGTGTTATACTAACAGGTATACAGTACACTGATTCAATAATTCTATACATTACTCAGTGCTCATCACAATAAGTGTACTTTTAATCCCCTTCACTTATTTCATCCATCCCCTCACACACCTCCCCTCTGGTAAACATCTGGTCGTTCTCTATAGTTTAATCTATTTTTTGGTTTGTCTCTCTTTTCTTTTATTAAATTCTACAAATGAGTGAAATCATATGGTATTTGTCTTTCTCTTACTTGTTTCACTTAGCATTCTACTCTCTTGTTCCATTCATGTTGTTGCAAATGGCAAGATTTCTTTGTATATTTTGTGGCTGAATAATATTCAGTATCTGGCCATTTTTATGTCTTTTGGAGAAATGTCTGTCCACATCTTTTGTCAATTTTTAGATTGTTTTTGTGTTCTTCATATATTTTGGATACTAACTCTTTATTGGATATGTCATTTGCAGATTATCTTCTCCCATTCAGTATGTTGTCTGTTCTGTTGACTATTTGCTTTGCTGTGCAGAAGTTTTTTATTTCGATATATTCCCAATAGTTTAATTTTTGTTTTTGTTTCCTTGCCTCAGGAGACCTATCTAGAAAAATGTTGCTATGGCTGATGTCAAGAAATTACCGTCTGTGTTCTTTTAGGATTTTTATGGCTTCGGGGCTCATATTTACATCTTTAGTCCATTTCGATTGTTTTGTGTGTGTGTGTGTGTGTGTGTGTGTGTGTGTGTGTGTGTACATACTATGAGAAAGTGGTCCAGTTTTATTTTGCATGTAGCTGACCAGTTTCATTGAAGAGGTCATTGAAGAGACTTTTCACATTGCATATTCTTCCTTTGTCAAATATGAGTTAACTACGTAATTACGGGTTTATTCCTGGGCTCTCTATTCTGTTCCATTCATCTATGTGTCTGTTTTTGTGCCAATGCTATACTGTTTTGATTACCTCAGGTTTGTATTATATCCTGAAATCTGGGATTGTGATACCTCCAGTTCTGTTGTTCTTTTTTCTTTTTTCTTTTCGTTTATTTTGAGAGAGAGAGTGCAATCGTGAGATCATGACCTGAGACAAAACCAAGAGTCAGGCGCTTAACTGAATGAGCCACCTAGATGCTCCTGTTCTTCTTTTCAAGAGTAGTTTGGCTATCTGGGGTCTTTTGTGGTTCCATACAGTTTTAGAATGATTTGTTCTATGGAAAAATGCTGTTGGTATTTTGATAGAGATTGCATTAAATCTGTAGATTGCTTTGGGTACTATGGACATTTTAACAATATTGGTTTTTCCAGTCCATGAGCGTGGACTATCTTTCCATTTCTTTGTGTTGTCTTCCATTTTCTTTCATCAGTGGTTTATAGTTTTTAGAGTACAGATTTTTCACCTCCTTGGTTAAGTTTATTCCTAGGTGTATTATGACTTTTTGTGTAATTGTAAATAGGATTGTTTTCTTAATTTCTTTTCTGCTTCATTATTAGTGTATAGTAATACAACAGATTTCTATATATTGATTTTTGTATCCTGTGACTTTATGAATTCATTTATCAGTTCTAGTAGATTTTTGGTGGGGGTCTTTGGGGTTTTTTATATATAGTATCATGTCCTTTGCAAATAGTAAAAGGTTCACTTCTTCCTTAGCAATTCAGATGCCCTTTATTTCTTTTTCTTGTCTGATTGCTCTGGCTAGGACTTCCAATACCATGTTGAATAAAAGTGGTGAGAGTGGACATCCTGGTCTTGTTCCCGACCTTAGGGGAAAAGCTCTGTTTCTTTATTGAGTGTGATGTTCTCTGTGGGGTTTATTATGTTGAGGGATGTTCACTCTAATCCTACTTTGTTGAGGGTTTTTATCATGAATGGATGTTGTACTTTGTCAAATGTTTTTTCTGCATCTGTTGAAGTAATCATATGGCTTTTATTCTCATTAATATGGCCTGTCATGTTAATTCATGTGCAAATATTGAAACACCCTTGCATCCTGTGAATAAATCCCACTTGATTGTGGTGAATGATTTTTAAAAATATATTGTTGGATTCGATGTGCTAATATTTTGTTAAGGATTTTTGTTGGTGGTGATTTTTGCATCTATGTTCATCAGAGATATTGATTGGACTATAGATCTTTTTTTGGATTTCTCTCTCTGGTTTTGGTATCAGGGTCATGCTAGCCTCATAGAATGAATTTGGAAGCTTTCCTTCTTCGGTTGTTTGGAATACTTTGAGAAGCATACTGTCTGGTCCTGGACTTTTGTTTGTTGGGAGTTTTTTTGATTACTGATTTAATTTCATTGTTAGTAATTGGTCTGTTCGAATTTTTTATTTCTTCTTAAGTTTTGGGAGGTTATAGGTTTCCAGGAATTTGTCCACTGTTTTCTGTGTTGTCCAATTTAAATGACACCAATTCTAAATGCACAGTTGGGTATTCTAGTAGAGAGATGAATCCCTATTGTCACATAACACATTCACTGGTATTTTTCTCAGATCTACCTATATCACTATCATTTTTCTCAATCCACAAAACTCTTAACTGTGGATATATTTTTTTTTTAAGGATCCTTCCTGGAAAAATGGTCTTGTGACGTGGCATTAGACAAGGATGCTTTGTTTAGGGATCTTTAGTGGTGAACTTGGGAAAGAATTACTTTCCGTTTGGAAGATCTGGTACCTTCCTCAGGTTACAACAGAAAGCAGCCTTCAGTCCTGTGAGTTTTCCGAGAAGTAGGAATAGCATGACCACTGATTCAGTCAACCAAAAAGCATTTCTGGAGCCCCTAGTTTTAACAGTTCTGTGCAGGGAATGTAAGAAAAACATTCAGGGGAGAAGAAACTAAGTCAACACACACTTCAACCATCTGTACGCTATTACTGATGTCCATATTAATCTTCAAGCGTTGACCTGTTTCCCAAACTCCAGAGCTGACTGTACAGCTACCTAATGGACAGCTCCATCTGCATGTGGTATAGAAAGAAGCTGTGTGCACTAAATGCCCCAGTTGAACATCTTGTCTCTCCAAGGTGCTGCTTCTTCTGCACGCACCGTCTTAGTGGAAATGACACCCAAAAAATCGCCCAATTCCTTCCTCTCATGCTTTAACAACATTTAATGGTCGGTGAGGTCAGTTAATTATACCTCAGAAATATCTGTCCTGTATAGTTCCTCCTCTCCATTCCCATTGTCACTCCCTTATTTTGGGTCCTCCTTCTCTTTGCTTAGATTCTTGTAGGAGTATTCCAACTGATCTCCCCACTGCCAGACTTGCTGCCGTCTGTCCCTCCCCGCCTTGTTACCATGTGATCCCCTGCTTCAAAACCCTTGCTGCTTCCTCCTGCACAGGATAAAGCCTAAATCCTGATATACGTAGGATTCTTCACAGTGTTTGTGGCACGTTCTCATTGTGACTCGTCTGTGCCCTTCCTCACCAGGTGCCGAGTTCCAGCTAATCCAAACATCCCTCCTGTTTCCCAAATGCCACTCCTTTTCATAAGTCCATGCTTTTGGAAAGACTGCGAAACTAACAACGTACTATCCTGTTGCACCTTCTCTTCTCCAGGTTTAGAATTCTCCTCATCCTGCCCTTTTTGTTTGGCAGAGTAAAAACAACTACTTCTCATTCAAGTCCCTGTGCAGCTGTTATCTCTTTTTACCACCACTGCTCCCATTCCTAGGAAAAGTTAGAGTTTCTTCTATGTCTCTCCAGTTCCCTTTCCCCTGTGGATATGGTTTCTATCTCAATCTCAGTCACTACGTGGGCTTCTGGAGGCCATGGAATTTTATATACCCAGTGTCTGACATAGTGCCTGGCATACAGGAGGTTTTTGATAAATGAATAATGAAGTTTTCAAAGATGGTGGTAATCATATAGCTTGCGTTGCTCATTTTTACCATCAAGAAACTTGAGACCCAGTGGAATTTGGGGAATTGCATAATTTAAGGCAGATTCTGGAATAGAACCAAGGTGTCTTGGCTTAGTTTAATGCTCCTTCCACTATACAGCATGGCAAAATTAATTTGACAGATTTCTGAGGAAAGAATCTTTAGTTTCAGTGACAAAATGTAACTCAGTAAGACAAGGAGATTTATTGGTGGAAAAGGAAAAATTTGTTGTATTTCATAGAGGTTATCCTATTCTATTAACTTTTTATCCAAGGCAGAAAAGTATGAAGATGACTGAAAGGGAGCAAGGAGGGCACCTGGGTGGATCAGTTGGTTAAGTGTCCGACTTCAGCTCGGGTCATGATCTTGCAGTTTGTGGTTTTGAGCCCTGTATCGGGATCTGCACTGGTGGTGTGGAGCCTGCTTGGGATCCTCTCTGTCTCCCTCTCTCTGCCTATTCCCAACTTGCGTGAGTGCACATACTCTCTCTCTCTCTCTCTCTCTCTCTCTCTCTCTCAAAATAAACTAAAAAAAAAAAAAGAAAAAAAACAAGAATTCCAGGCCTAGAGAAATGATTCTAATGGAAAAATGACAGTACTTTGCCTAAACTCATCGGTTGGTGTTGGTTAGTGGAGAAAGATTCCTTCCCTTACACTCTAAAGTAAGTGAATGTGGAAACTTCACAGATCCCCAGGGATCAGTGCTTGGCTGAGGGACTGGCAGTGAGAGGAACAGGAAAGGAGTATTTCTTTTGAAAGAGAGCCAAACACATGTTTCATTATTCTGGGTTCCCTGTTAGAGGCAAGTGACTTGATTGAAAATATTCAGTTTTGTTTATATTTTCATAAAAAATTTGAATACACAGAACTAAAAGTCTGGGAAGGAGAACCAGAATTAATACTTCATTGTCAAAAGGAGATGCCCAGAGTTGGGGTACACATTGTGGAGTGGAAAAGATAGAATTTAGAGTGTTTCATTTGTAGTTGTTTTTACTCTGAATCAAAGTAATTTGGTAGTGAAATAATTACTCATTAGAGTGTATTAACACAGACTGTGTCTACCTCACCTTACTAAATTGAGAAAGATATTAAGGTGCCTGGGTAGCTCAGTCAATTAAGTGTCTGACTCTTGATTTTGGCTCGGGTCAGAATCTCATGGTTTGTGAGTTCGAGCCCTGTGTGGAGGTCCTCACTGACAATGTGGAGCCTGCTTGGGATTCTCTCTCCCCCTCTCTCTGCCCCTCCCTCACTTGCGCTCCCTCACTCTCTCTCTCAAAATAAGCAAATAAACATACAGATTCTATGGCAGAAGGCAGAAATCTAGACTATATCTGAGAGGCAGATTTAAGGAATGAAAGATTAAAGCACACACATTTGGGAGAATGATGAATTTCACACCATTAACGCAGCTGCCGACAGAGAAGAGAAGGGAATGGTGAATTTATATCAGGGACCAGCTGCTGCTCTGAGGAGGCCAGGGAGGAGAAGGGAGCCATGGGGATCCATGCTGGGGCTGGAGGTGGTGGGAGGGACCAAACGGAGACCCCAGAAGAAGGTCTGAGTTGCTTTGAGCTGAAAGAAGACCCGCTAATCTGCTTCCAACAGTGAGGAAGACGGGATTGGAAACTAGATTGTGCATGCTTCTGGAAGAATAGATCTGGAGAGTAGAGACTTGCTGTACTTTCTACTGGATGTTTAGCAGAGCTTTGAGGTGGTAGAATGAGGGTTAATTTTTCAGTCTCCTTGACAGCTGAAATTCTTCTAGATTTTCTAAGATGGTCACCAACAATGTAATTTCTGGGGCAACTTCTGGCTCAATAGCTTCTCAGACAGCTGCTCTGAGCAGTTAGGTTGCTTCTACTCCACCTGTGTCCGGTAAGCAACCTGGGTTTGGGGACCACTTCTTTTACCCCATTGCTTCCACTGACTTCATTTAGCTACCTTGTTGCCTGTCAGTCTCCTACTCGCCCCTTTTCATGGTCTGGAACTTTCATCCTCTTTTTTTTCCTGTTCTCTACCCACAGTCTAAGTTAATTCACTTCATTTCCGTCTCTTTAGGACCCTCGTTTCTTCTTTTTAAGAGTGCAGCATGGGTCTGACAAAGTTCTCCATCACTTTGCGATGTTACCCATCCCAGAAAATACATTGTTATTTGAAACCTGGCCCATTGGAACTAAGAGTGACTCTACGATTGTGGGCTCAGGTATCATGAAGTTATATAGGTGGGTCCCATGGGACCAGAATCCGGGGGAAGTGTTGGAAGGACAGGAGGCCGTATTGAACCATTTTTAAAATGTGAAATTCTAATTAAGAATTATAATATGTGTGAAGGGTTTCTGGGTACCTTGCATGGAAAGTCCTAGTCAAATGCCAAATATTAGCATTCCTGTCATTATAGAGTCCCAGGGACCCAGAGCAGGGAGGCACTGAGGAATTTGCAACCGAATATCCTCCTCCAGGCCCTTTAGCACCTTCTAAAGATTTCATAAATCAGGGAATATGCAATGGTTTGCTGAAGGGATAAGTGTTTGAGAGGTGATGAAGTTTACTCAGAGAACTTAGAGTTCAGTTTTATTTGAACTAAAGCTGTGAATGGACCTTCAGTGCTGAGGATCCTTCTGGGCCTGTTTAAATAGTCACTCCAGTTCCCTTCTTGAGCAGTTTTGCATGGCAGCCAGTGAGTGCTACAAATGCTGATCTGTGCTGCATGGGGCCCTGTCCTGGGACAGAGCATGGTGCCAACGCCTTGCAACCCAATCCTTCAAGCACCAGCTCCAGGCACAAGCCTGCCTGAAGTTTTTCTTGACAACTCCTGGTCCTGCCCTTCTTTGAACTCATGTGAGCTTTTTGGTGTTGCACTATTACTTCAACTTTTCGTGTATGTATAGCAGGATGGAGAATTCTGTTCACCAGAACTTCTGGGCACTGCTACTGTTTGGGAGAATGACCTTTCCAGTGGCTGCCTGGTGAGGTCGGTCATTCATAGAGGGTGGGTGTAAAGGCTCCAAGACGACAAGGGAGGAAGACAAGGAACGCAGTGTGGGGTGAGGGGAACTCCCTGCTGGGAGAGAGTGTAAGTGGTTCCTCTCACCATTGGCTTTCCAGGTAGAGAAACAAGTGGATATATCCAAAAATATTCAGGAATGCATTTGTTTTTTGGTGAAGTACTACTACATAAAAAGTCCATGGCATCTAGCTTAATCTTAGGATTGCTCTAGTCTTCCTGTTTCATTTGTTGTTCATGGATACATTCCTTATATATTTATTGAGTAACTTTTATGAACCAGGCACTGTTCTAGGTCTGGAGATTTGGCAAATAAGACTGATATTCTGGTGGGGAGACGGAAAATATAAGGTAGAGACAGAGGAGATAATGTCAAATATTATTAGATCTATGAAGAAAATCGAACAGGGGAATTTGGAAAGTAATCTTGTCCAGCTTTTATGTGGGTTTCCCATGTGTGGCTTATTATCCCAAAGTAGTTGTGAACTTCCCAGGACTATGCCTTCACATCTTGGTATCCTCCATTGTTCTCACAAAGTACCTTCTGCCTTTGTAGATAGTCAATAGTTCAAATATATTAATCTAAGAATAGAGTTCTATAATGAGACAACTGTGTTTTTATTACAATATTGACTATATTCCCTATGCTGTACTTTTCCTCTCTGTGACTTATCTTACAGTTGGAAGTTTGTACCTCTTAATCTCCTTTATTTCATTCATCCCTCACTTACCTCCCCTCTGGCAATGACCGTTTTGTTCTCTGTATTTAAGAGCCTGTTTTTTGGTTTATTTTTTTGTTCATTGTTTTGTTTTTCAGATTCCATATATAAGTGAAATCATATGGTATTTGTCTTTCTCTGACTTCTTTCATTTAGCATAATCCCCTCTAAGTCCATCTATGGTATTGCAAAATGGCAAGATCTCATTCTTTTTTTAATATTCCCTCGTGTGTATACATATGCGTGTGTGTGTGTGTGTGTGTGTGTGTGTGTGTGTGTGTGTGTGTATCAGTCCATCTATATCACATCTTCTTTATCCATCTACTAGTGGACACTTGGGTTGCTTTCATATCTTGGCTATTGTAAATAATGCTTTAGTAAACCTAGGGATACATCGATTTTTGAATTCATGTTTTTGTTTTGAGAAAATACTCAGTAGTGGAAATAATGGATCATATGGTAGTTCTATTTTTAATGTTTTGAGGAACCTTCATACTGTTTTCCACAGTGGCCTCACCAATTTATATTCCTACCAACAGTGCATGAGGGTTGCCTTTTCTCCACATCCTCGCCAACACTTCTTATTTCTTGTCTTTTTGATTCTAGCCATTCTGACAGGTGTAATCTCATTGTGGTTTTGATTTGTGTTTCCCTGTTTAGTGATGTTGAACATCTCTTCCTTTGTCATCTATGTCTTTGGAAAAATGTCTTAAGGTCTTCTGTCTGTTTTTTGAGTTGGTTGTTTTTGATAGCTACATGTAAAAGAATGAAACTGGACCATGTTCTTACACCATACACAAAAATAAACTTATAATGGATTGAAAACCTAAATGATAGGACCTGAAACCCTAAAACTCCTAGAAGAAAACTTAGGCAATGATTTCTTGACATCATCCTGAGAAGCATTTTTCTAGATAGGTCTCCTTGAGGAAGGGAAATAAGAGTGAAAATAAACTATTGAGACTACATCAAAATAAAAAGCTTTTGCACAGTGAAGGAAACCAAGATGAAAAGGCAACCTACTAAATGGGAGAAGATACTTGCAAATGATACAATTGATAAGGTGTTAATACCCAAAATATATAAATAATTTATATAATTTAACGTCAAAGAAAACCCTCAAATAATCCAAGACATTTGGTTCTGTTGGGTTTCTTAAATTTTGTTGGGTGATCTAGGTACCTTGAAGCCCTTAGGTACCTCCTCAGAATAATAACTTTAAAATATGCAGAAAACAAAATCACTGCAGTCTACGGTTCTCTGATTCCCAGCTGATGATCACTGAGAGACCACGTATGTATTCTTCATAACAAGTATTGTGAAGGGAAAACTAAGCTTTGGACACTACGGCTCTCCTTATTTCTGCAGTACTGACAAAATGAGCACAGTGACTAAAGCGAGCTACCTCTGACATTCTGGGGAAAAGAATAATCCAATTATTCTTTTGGATTTACCTATCAGGTGAAGTTGGATACTAGTCATATAGCTAGGGAGACAGTGGTTCAGAAAGTTAATGCCAATTCACTGGTCTGGTATTCTATTTAGGACTATGGGGTGTGCTAGGTTAAAGCATGAGGTACACACCTGGGAGGGTAATCACCTTATTGGAAAATTACAATGACACAGGTTGGGAAGGAAGGAAGCCATGAGGCAGGATGGAGCTTGCCTAGAGCTAGTCTCCAGAGAGCCCACTCTGAGGGGCCAGGGACAGGTGAGCAGAAGGTACATATGAGGGCCCAGAGCAGAGGAGTTGAGGGTTCACTACAAGGTTCCACAGGCTGTAGTGAAGGATGCAAGACTTTGGTCTCTAGGCTTTCCTGGAAGCCCAAGTTTAGGGGAATTCCCTGTGAATTCACAGATCATTCAGAAACCAGTCTAGTTTTTTCCATAAAGGTAAGCTGTTGAATAGGGTTTCCTCTTTGGATTTAACTTAGGTGACTCAACAATGCATAGGATAGCAACAAAGCTACATGCCTTGAGGCTTCTGATTCTCAGAAAGCAGTAAGAGCTGGTGGCGGATTGGCTGGCACCATCTACTCTGCTTTTTCCATCCTTTTCCTAGTCCCATGTGGCCTGTCTTCAACTGGATGTGCCCCACAATGGCCTCACACTCCACATATCCAAGGCTGATCAGATCTGCTGCCTTTCCTTTGTTGCTTTAGGATAACATTCTTTTCTAAGCTACATTAATTAAAAAATCAATGGAGCTTTTAAACTTTTTCTTCATGCTTTGCCATAATGCAGTACACAGTACAAAAACACTTCATACGTTTTTTTTTTGTTTTTTGTTTTTTTTTTTCAACGTTTTTTATTTATTTTTGGGACAGAGAGAGACAGAGCATGAACGGGGGAGGGGCAGAGAGAGAGGGAGACACAGGATTGGAAACAGGCTCCAGGCTCCGAGCCATCAGCCCAGAGCCTGACGCGGGGCTCGAACTCACGGACCGCGAGATCGTGACCTGGCTGAAGTCGGACGCTTAACCGACTGCGCCACCCAGGCGCCCCACTTCATAAGTTTAAAACATCTCCTATCTTCCTTATTTAAGAGCAGCAGCTCTTTTTTTTTTTTTTTTTTTTTTTAAATTATGTTGAGAGAGAGTGAGAGAGAGCCTAAGTGGGGGAGGGACAGAGAGGAGAGACAGAATCCCAAGAAGTCTCCACACCATCAATGTGGGGCTCGAAGTCACGAACGGTGAGATCATGACCTGAGCTGAGATCAAGGGTCGGACACTTAACTGACTGCACCACCCAGTCACTCCTAAGAGCAGCAGCTCTTAAGCAGGATATGAGCTCATTTCTAGGTTTCTACCTAAGCCTTATAACTGAGGTTCTATTTTTTTTTATCGTCTGTTTCTTTCATTATAATTCTTTATATGTTTCTTATCCCTGACCCTCACACTCTCTCCTTTGGAAAACAAATATACACTATCCCAATGATGCTTAAGCTTGTTTTTCCCCCTTTGGTTACAGGTCATCCTATTCTTTGTATGCTTGATGATTTTGATTAAGTGCCAAATATTGTGAATTTTATAATGTTGGGTGCTAGATTTTTTTCTTTTTTTGTGCTTTAACTATTTCTGGGTGTTGCTCTGGGGTGCAATTAAGTTGGTTGGCATCAGTTTGATCCTTTTGAGGCTTGCTTTTAAGCATTCTTAGGCAGGTCCTGAGTGGCCTGTAGTCTGTGTCTAATTTGGCACCACTACTAAGGCAATGCCTTTCTGTATTCTCCTCAAGGCTCCTTGTATTGTACATGAGGTCTTGCTAGTCTGGCTAGTCTGGCGGGGGTAAGAACACTTCCTAGTCCTGTGTGAGCTCTGGGAATTCTTGCTCCTCCTTTTAGTTCATTCTCTGGCTTCAGTAGTTTCCTTGCATGCTCCTTCCATACTCAAAGAAGCAAAGGAGTCCTCTGTAGACTTCTGAGCTGGCTTTCTGTGTTCCTCTCCTCTGTGTACTCTCATTCTAGTTCCCATGACTTTCAACTCTGTCGTCTACTCAGGGAGACTGTCAAGCTCCATTTGTGTTCCCTCTCACTCTTGGTTGCACTGGAAAACTCTACACTTGAGACAGGAGTGAGCTGGGTCACTTGTGGACCTTACCTTGTTGACCTTCTCTCAAAGATCCATTGTCCTATAGTCTGAAGTCTGAAAAGTGTTTCATGGATTTTTGTCAGCTTTTTAATTTTTTTTTTTCCTTTTTACAAGTAGATCAGGTGGGAAAACCCAGATCCTGTTACTGTCATGATTAGATGACCAGGTCAAGTAGAAATCAATATCTCTATGATGAGGCCACATTTTACCTAAGCTATCCTTATCTACTATTTTTCAGTTTGAATTATCTTTTAGTTGATTATTCATGCATAGCATGATCAACCTTCCACATCTTTGAATGCTTAAAAAAAATGTCCATCTTGGGGCGCCTGGGTAGCACAGTTGGTTAAGCATCCAACTCTTGATCTTGGCTCGAGTCATGATCTCATCGTTCATGAGTCTGAGCCCCGCATCGGGCTCTGCATTGATGTGGTGGAGTCTGCTCTGGATTCTGTCTCTCCTTCTCTCTGACCCTCCCCCACTTGTGCTCTCTCTCTAAAATAAATAAACTTAAAAAAATGTTTAAGAATTTTCTTTTTTGTCTTACATCTATTATAGTGTACCATATACACAAGTGCTATACAAATTCTAGACATAGTATTCGTGCTTGAAAAAGCATATTTGTCCTTTATCTTTTTTAAAATTTTTATTTATTTTTGAGGGGCAGGAGGGGCAGAGAGCAAGGAAAACAGAGGATCTGAAGTAGGCTCTTCACTGACAGCAGATGTGGGGCTCAAACTCATGAACCTTGAGATCATGACCTGAGCCAAAGTCAGACAGATGCTTAACTGTCTGAGCTTCCCAGGTGGCCAAGCATTTTTCCCTTTAAAATGTGGCATGGGGTGCCTGGGTGGCTCAGCTGGTTAAGCGTCCGACTTCAGCTCAGGTCATGATCTCATGGCTTGTGAGTTTGATCCCCATATTGGGCTCTGTGCTGACAGCTCAGAGCCTGGGGCCTGTTTCGGATTCTGTCTCCCTCTCTGTCTGCTTCCTCACTGCTTGCGGTCTGTCTCTCAAAAATGAGTAAACATTAAAAAAACCCTAAAATGTAGCCTGAAACTAATTTGATCTCTTCACTTGCTAAAGTGAGTGATAGATGCTGAGTGAAAACAAAACTGCTACACATAGTTCTCTTTAGTACTCACCTACCATCTCCCCATATCCCACCCACTCCCTCATTTAACAGTAGATGCTTGCTAAATATACCAACCTGAAGAGCAAAGGGAATGATTGTAGACCCCCTTTTGGCCTTCTGAGTATTTGATATGTGGGTATCTTCCAGTCCTAATGGTGACTGAAGTTTCTTACAAGAGATGTTGAATTTTCTATAACTCAGAGTAAGTTGTATTATAAGACTTATGATCCATTCTTAGTTCTACAGTTAAATGGGGGCTTAAGGTAATAATGATCCAGTTTCTGAGGTTTACATTTCCAGACTCAAGGAGAATTCTCCTAAAGTACAGATAAATCAAGCAGATTTGGTTCTTGCATGTTCAGACACACACTGGTGGCGGGGGGGGGGGTGGCGGGAATCTATTTAAGAACAATGAAAAATAACTTTTTGTAAAATTCTGAATCTTAAATTCTTTGCACGAATCATAATTGAGATATCTTAAAATAATTCTTTAGTTGACCAGAATTTTTTTCTTAATTTTATGGTATATAAATACTTGTGTTTTAAAATAACTGGAATTATAACTTAAGCAACCATAAAATGTTTGTTCTTGAAATAAGTAGGTCTTATTCAAACAGGAGAATAAGGAATTTTTAAAGTAGAAAAAAATGATGAAATGATATGAAAACTGTCCCTCCACCAGTATTTGCCACTTTTGAGTGTTGACGATAAAGTTTCAAGACCATTTGTCCTAATTTTGAGTGCAGGTGGAATGTTATTTTCCTGCTTCCAAATGAAATATAGAGTTGGCTCATGACTTTTTGGTCACTTTATCGGTAATACAAACCCTTCTAGACAATTTTAATTACTAAGAATCCAAGTTGAAAAATGTCTAGTCACATGCAATGGGATTGAGGGCATGGTTCCCTCATTCTCTGTTTCCATGTCTGGTGCCTTTACTTTTCTCCCTTGGTCACTGGACTGACTTCTCTAGTGTTAATTAGTGGAGGAGGGGTGAAGAAGAGCTAGAAAGGGCAGAAGAGATCTTTCTCAAATGTCTTTGACATGACCAAGACTTACCTTGACCATGGCAGATCTCATGATACTTGGGCTCTTTGAGGACCTGTCTCCATTCCCCATTGTCACACTGGATCTTCTTCATGAGTTTCATTGATGTGGATGAATGCGTCTTCTGTCGTGGTCACCTAAAGTTCAGTTATCATTCTCTGATAATTCTAGCAGTTCCTCCAGTAGCTTTCTGCTGCTGTTTTTTTGCCCATCCAGGAAGCTGTCTTACACACAGGATCTAAGATGACTTTGCCACCTGCTTGCTCATGACCCACATTTAGTATATGAAAGTATACATTTGAGACTCTGTCCATAGGAACGATACTATTTTTGAAATGATGGCTTGTACTCTGCTGCCCTAGTCAACCTCTTGTCCTTCCGATTACTCAGTTGAGTCAGACTGGTGTGTCTTCAGGGGACACATTTCATGCTCTCTGAATGGTCTTCTCAAAGTCTTATAGTTAGGCCTGAGGTTAGAAGACCAT